>NW_026512246.1:0-70777 GCF_027579735.1 Bombina bombina
GGGCCCTCTACCCAATTGATCCCTATAACTGTTTTGTTCTACTCCGCCTTTGTTAATAGCGCTGCAGAATCTGTTGGCGCTCTATAAATAACCTGTTAGGGGTAATCTGAACCTGATGGCAGCCATCTTGTTCCTCGCAGCCATCTTGTTCCTATTAGCCATTTTGTAATGATTAAACTTTATTATACTGGGTTATTATGTAGTGAGAACTATGTGCATGTTATGATAGTTTCCTTAGCTGTTCGGCCTTGTTAATGTACCCTGGCCCTACGCCCAGAATAAGATAGAATAAGATAATGTCAACAAGATGGTTCAGAAACCTTATTGTCTCCGCAGATGGTAGTTTATTATGACTATGTAAGTATTGTTATGAGAAACTCATATTCCAGCTTTACCTTGTATTTTGCTCTGTATAACTGTGTAAAATGACGCGGTCCAAACGTGTCTACCCTTAACCCTATGTGCTGTCAGTGTACACTATAAGACATGATTACTCTGTTCAATAAAGGATGAATTGGCTTTCGATCATAATGCTGCGTGGTCTGAGTCATTCTAAGGGGCCCTTATCAGATAATCTACATATGCCTCAGGTGGTACACTGGCCCCGTGGCTTCGGCCTGACCTGACACTTACCCCCCTGGGAAGACACCTAACAATTTTGGCGTCAGTTTGTGGGATTCGCAGTGAGTAAGTATGAGTGCTTTTACCATGCTTTCCTTCTGTGAATCTGAACCTAAATTTAGTCTGGTAATAGGTGTTGATAATATATGATAAAGGGTTAAAGGGGTTCCTGTGGTTGAAGCACAGGTTTGCGGAGGTTATAGTCCTGCCGGCAGTTGTGATACCCCTCCAGACAGGTAATCAGTCCTGTGCTGGGATACGACAGGTATTGTGAGTCCTGTCTGTGATAAGCGCGCAAGAAATATATGAATGCCAGTTGATGGAGTCTTGGCAGTTGACGGGCAACTTGGCAGTGAGTGAGTCTCACGTGTGTTAAAGTTTCCCATATTCATTCCCATAATAGAGTTTTGTTACCCACCTGAAGCTCATGTTGATATCTGATGCTTGCTTTGTTTTGTTTGTGTTTTGCTGCTATAAATGTGCGTAGAAAATATTAAGTGGCTATGCATGTTATTATTGTGGCTATTATTGTGTTGAGTAATGGGAACTGCTTATAGAATGCACAGAGAAAATTACATGTATAAGGTAAAAGAAAAGAAGAGTTAATAGTTTCTGCAAAAGACAGAAATATTTTTAAAACACTGTCAGTGAGTACTGCTGTGTGGTAAATAGAGAAATCTCTGTGTTAAAAAAATGTAGCAGGCAAAGAAGGGGGGCCACCACTGAGCGCGCACATAGATCAGAAAAAAAAAAGAGGAAAGAAACTGTTACAGCAGCTCCGTTTGTAAGACTTTTTGTTTGCTTGCAGTAAGGAAATTTTGTATATTGAGATGCATAATGTGTGATGGTCTGTCGGTTCTCACTGTGGTATGCGTGTAACAGATTTGCTTTAAACCAAAAACAGAATGTATTATTTGAAAATGATTGTCCCAAGCCGTGCAAAAGTGGCCATTTTGCGGGGTTTCGGAAAAAAAAAAATACATTTTGGACTTGGTGACAAGTTAATCTAGTGTTTTTTTATATATATATATATATATGTATGTCGTACGCTATGAAATAGATGTTTTTCTGAGAAAGGAAAAAAGGGAGTGAATCTCTGGTATGCGAGATGAAATGAGCTTGTCTGTATCGCTGTAAAAATGTAAAACTGTTTCTTTCTGTTTCTCTGCTGGGAAATCAGACGTTTTTAGAAGATATTCGGTAATGTTATTTTATATACCTGTATTTTAAAGTCACCAGCATGTTTTAAGTATGTGGTATTCATATGCAGTTTTAGTTTTAAGTGATAATTGTTTTGCGGCATGTAAAGATATGATATTGTTTTTGCAAGTGAAGTAACGGCTTTGAAAGTGGCTTTGAAAGTGCGATGGTGTGTGTGATTTTTTGTCACGCTCTGGTAAATATGAAATTGTTTCTGGTATGATTAATGGGTTAACGTATGTTGTATTTGTAAGGTCTGTGCACAGAGTTGGTGCACCCAATGACATATAGTTATAAGCTGTAATTGAAAGTTTATTTAAAAGTGCGTCCGTTTTTGTTGCAAGTAAATTAATCTGCAGGTCATGCTACAGTACAGAGGTGAAATTTGTGTGGTAAATCATACAAGCAGCCTAAATTATGGTTGGGATATACATATGTGATTTACGTGATGAATGGTTAGTCCTTAAAGGGACAGTCCACTGTGACAAGGTGTTGCTATTAATGTATTGTCCATGACTTGTTATACAAGCTGCATAGTATAACATATAGGAGAAATTGCATTTGCAAGTTTATTTGTATATATATGAAGTAGCTGGTTTTATGCTTTCAAAACACAGTTGATTGCAATGGGTTGAATTTTAGATAATAAGAATATCTCATTATCTTATATTTGTCTGTAAAATCAGAGCTCAGTGCGTAGACGGAGCAATAGAAAATTGTCATTTTATTATTTAAAGAACCAGTGCAATAACACTGTATTAGTAGTTTGCTAAATATATTTTAAGAGACCTTTCTTTGTATATATTTATTTTAAATCTGCTGTTCAGATAGCAGATATTTCTTTTGCAGTATAACTTAATTCTCTCTGTAATGCAAACTGAAGTGATAAGTTGTCTACAATTTTAGTGTAGGGATCCGTGAGACTAGCGGACAGAAAAAAAAAAAACGAGAAAAAAACAGAGGAGTGAAAATATTTAAAGGGATACAGGCAAACTGATATAACATCTGAGAATTTAAGGGAATATTTACATAAAAGACAATGAGGTTTACTGTAAGCCTAACACTAGTATATTTCACTGTTAGCAGTTTCAATTAAAGATTATTTTTAGTTTGGGTAAAATGTCCCTTTAACTAGCCTGCATCCCACTGTGAGTGCATTCTTATGCTGCTTATGCTTGCTTCGGCTATTTAATGAACGTCAGTATACATTTTTTTATTATAAGGATCATTGGGAATCATTTGAAGGGGAAATTGTATTAGTATTCTTTTGTAGAAAGCTTATTTTTGTGTTATATACGGTTGTTATATTTGGCTGGACAACTGCAGAATGGTGAATATCAATTTATACACAATATTAAATCCAATAGTTTTAGTGTGAATTTTATATTTTTAAGCAGTAAACAGTGTTTCTCCTTTAAGTAAAAAATGAAACTTTGAGCTTGCCTCACTATCCTTGAGAAGAATGATAACACTGTGCATGTTTTGCTTTTCCTTAAAAAAAAAAAAGTTTCTCTGTTTGGCTTTGTTGCAGAGAGAACAATTTGCACTTTACATTTAAAGCGGCAGTACTGGTGTTCTATGTTATAAAAAATGATAACTATAAATTGCTCACTACAAAGAAACAAGTAGTCACAGAATATAGCTTAAAATGATAATTTTATTTCTGTGGCTGTCAAACTGTATCTCACAGATATTTCAGAACTCTTTGTTATTTAAAATAACCCCCACTGCGTTCAATAAATAAATGAGATATTATTTAATGAAGTGATTTCAGGGACACTTTAAAATATATATAGTTATTTGGTTATTAACTAGTCTACCACTATTATTGCAATGACTTTGATTGCTGCTTAACAGCTAAGCTGTGGTCTATAAGGTGTCTACAAATAAACACCCCTAAAACAAATGATGCACATTTTATCTGATTCTACTGCATTTATATAACTTGCTAATTTATCTGATCCCAGTTTTAGTTTTATTTATATGGCTTACGTGTATTTTGTCTCTTGGTGTTGTAATGAGATTTATACAGCCTGTGATAAGAGGCAGCCCTCAATGGCTTAAAAATTAGCATATGAGCCTACCTATGTTTGGTTTAATCTAGGAAGGTTGGTTAAAATAAAAAGTCCTATCTGAATAATGAAATTTTCATTTATCCTAGAATGTCCCTTTAACAGTGGCTACCGTGGTTATCTGATTGTTCCCAAATAAGCGCAATTTTATTTGTGCAATCTGCAACTGAAGTTTCTTGGGCATCTGCTGTAATTGTTTTCTTTGTGTGATATCAAAGTTTTGTACATAGTGGATGTTTTTAATTGTTTGTAGTGTTCTGAGAGTGTTGCATTCCAGTGAATGTCAGAATATGTGTTGAATTTTAGGTTACTTGTGGTTGTTTGAAATTTGTGTCAGCAGCTAATGTTTTGTTTTGTGAAAGACAAGAACGATTGGTTTTCAATGTTTGTTTGTTTTGTTTTTCTCTTTTGTGACTACGTGTGGAAGCGTGCTGTATGGACAGCATAGTGAATAGTGAAGTGTATGTCATTTTGCTTGCTATTGAGAATTGTCTCTGCATGAGTGGAGTGCATGATTTGTCATTTAGTTTCTTGTTATCTTGTGTTTGCGTGTCACATGAGATGTTTCACGCAAACATGGGGGAAGTATTGATGAGTATTGATGAATATCTTTATGTAATGGGGGTGATTGTTTATAGGAGGTGAACCTAAAACGTTTTGAATCTCCTTGTACAATGTTATTGTCTAACCACCAGCTGTGCCCTAAATTTCCTTGTCTTACCCCTATGCAGGATGCACTACGTCCCTAGGATTGTCTAGAACTTTCCTTCATTGGGAATCTGGCCACGGAAAAGCATCTACCTTGATGGCCATCCCGGTCGTAGCCTGTACACCCACACCCCACTCCTTTTTTTTCCCTCCCTGGTGGATTAGATCTTTTTATTGTCTTTCTGTGTTAATTTCAGATGCCTAAAAGGTTTTATTTTTCTATTTGGTTCTTAACACTATATTTGTATTTGCAGGATGAGAGTATGCAGCTGTCTTCAGAGATTGAAACACACTAACTGAATCATTTTTGAGTTTCCATATTTAGGTAAAATCTGTACAGGCAAAATTCCATAAGTGCATTCTTCAAAAGATTAAAGATTGAAAGCAAGTAAACCTTTAAAGAAAGAAAAGATGAAAGACCTTTTGTCAAGCTTGATTTAACCACCATACTGCAGTAAAAGTTGCTGAACTATCTTTGGATCCATTCTTTGCTTTGCATGCTGGTACCAGCCCCAGAACTGGACTCTGGGTAATCCATGACTGTTTCCTCTGATGTGTGTCTTCAGGACATAAAGACTATCCTTCTCTGGACTGTGCCTTACCGCTCGATATGGAGGTCCTGTTATGCTGTTACAGGGTCAACCAATTAAATTAGGGGAGTATTGTTTTAACTCCATTCCTTATATTGCTTGTTTTGTATTCTCTTGTATTTGTTTTATTTTTATTGATCATATTGGGTATAAGACATCATATGCTTCATTGGTATTAGTGCACATTGTAGTTTATGTGCTTAACATAGTAACTCTTTA
Source organism: Bombina bombina (assembly GCF_027579735.1). NCBI lineage: Eukaryota > Metazoa > Chordata > Amphibia > Anura > Bombinatoridae > Bombina > Bombina bombina. Next base: position 5,411 of record NW_026512246.1, read on the forward strand.
GATAAAGGTAACTGTGAACTTCGCAGTATTGTACCCTATTGAATGGCCCACTGAGTATAAGAAAATAGGTTTAAGGAAAATGCTGCAACATAGCATAATATTTTAGACCCTTCACCCTTTAGAACATAAGGAGGACACGTCTAAGCTAGAAGTTTATAGTAAATATACAGAGAAATGTTTGTTTAGGGAATAGCATAATTATAGTTTATGAAAGCAAATGTATTTTTCCCTTTTATTACTTAGTATGGTATCTGCAAAGTGAATTTGGTCATTCCTGATGTTTGTCAAAGAGAGTAATTCTTACCATAAAGTTGTGTTTACCTTTAAAAGAACTTGTAGTTTTAAATGATGTTCTGTTTGTATGCTTTCCTCATACAGGAGTGTGAGAGAATTTAGGTTGCATAAAATAATTAGTAAACTAGTAGTGTTTATATCAGATGAGATTGTTGAATATTAGGATCATGGTTGGAGAATTATAAACGTTATAGATAGCAGCCATCCAGAATAAAGCAACACGAGGTTCTTTTATTTTTAGAAGTTCAAAGTGACAGTGTAAAGAAATTCATTTATTTTCATTGACTGTTTTCTTTTTTCCATTATTACTACAGGGCAGGCCTTAGCATAAGTTTTAGCATAACCATTCAGGCCCTTGATGAAGTCTGACATGTTTTCACTTGCTTAGTATTCATGAAGTATCATTTAAAAGTGTATAGAGAAGTTGTAAATTATTCTCTGAGAAATATCAATGTATTTAGTTTGTATTATATATCAACAATGTTTTGTTTGATTTTAAATGACATAGGAAGAAAGTGACGTTTTATTTGGACATAATTGTGATTGTATTGCGGTGTGTACTCATCCTGTACTGTTTCTGTTTGCTTCCTAGACTCCCTGTGACTCGAGTGTTTGCTTGCCATGGGTATCCACTGGTTGCCTTGTCTACCCCATGAACAAACCATCAGATTTCCAGTATCTCCCTGCGGAAGAACCGTGGATAAGCACCCCTACTGCAAATGAACTGTTGGAGAACTGTATTATAGCAAAGTGTCAAGGTGCAGCGCTCTCAAATGGACAAAGACTGTTCCTAAAGTGTTCAGAGGCCACCTAGAGACAGTTGTGCTGTTGCTATGTCATGCTTTACTGTGGAAAAGGAACTGTTGGACATATTAGGGGGTGCTAGCAATGCAGGTGGAGAAATAAACAATGCAGCGTGGTTTGGGGGTAGATGGGGGGCTGGTTGGGTCTCTGTGCCGGTAGACCGGTAGTTTTGGGAAGGCTGGAAGATAGATGGAGGGTATTGGAGGGGTTGTACCTATATGCAGTGACAATTAGCCTATAAAAGTATATCACGACATAGGAATATTTTTCTCTTTAGTATTCTTATAGAGTTCTGTTACCATAATATAAGGCTTTACTAATTTTCTATGCCTGTCTATTTTTATGTTATTCTGTTAGAATAAAAGGATGGTATGTTAGGGGTAATATGAACCTGATGGCAGCCATCTTGTTCCTCGCAGCCATCTTGTTCCTAGTAGCCATTTTGTAATGATTAAACTTTATTATACTGGGTTATTATGTAGTGAGAACTATGTGCATGTTATGATAGTTTCCTTAGCTGTTCGGCCTTGTCAATGTACCCTGGCCCTACGCCCAGAATAAGATAGAATAAGATAATGTCAACAAGATGGTTCAGAAACCTTGTTGTCTCCGCAGATGGTAGTTTATTATGACTATGTAAGTATTGTTATGAGAAACTCATATTCCAGCTTTACCTTGTATTTTGCTCTGTATAACTGTGTAAAACGACGCGGTCCAAACGTGTCATCCCCTTAACCCTATGTGCTGTCAGTGTACACTATAAGACATGATTACTCTGTTCAATAAAGGATGAATTGGCTTTCGATCATAATGCTGCGTGGTCTGAGTCATTCTAAGGGACCCTTATCAGATAATCTACATATGCCTCAGGTGGTACACTGGCCCTGTGGCTTCGGCCTGACCTGACACTTACCCCCCTGGGAAGACACCTAACATAACCCATAATAATAATAATATTATTAATAATAATAATAATAATAATAATAATGATAAATAAAGTTACAAGTAAACTTAACACTATACTATCATTAAATAAATTAAATAAATTACCTACAATTACCTACAATTAAATAAACTAAACTAAATTACAAAAAACAAACAAACACTAAATTACAAAAAATAAAAAAAGATTACAAGAATTGTAAGCTAATTACACCTACTCTAAGCCCCCTAATAAAATAACAAAGCCCCCCAAAATAAAAAAATTTCCCTACCCTAATCTAAATTACAAAAGTTAACAGCTCTATTACCAGCCCTTAAAAGGGCTTTTTGTGGGGCATGCCCCAAAGTAATCAGCTCTTTTGCCTGTAAAAAAAAACACAATACCACCCCCCAACATTACAACCCACCACCCACATACCCCTACTCTAACTCAAACCCCCCTTAAATAAACCTAACACGACCCCCTGAAGATCTCCCTACCTTGAGCCGTGTTCACCCAGCATGGCACCGATGGACCAAAAGAGGACATCCGGAGCGGCAGAAGTCTTCATCCTATACGGGCAGAAGAGGACATCCGGACCGGCAGACATCTTCATCCAAGCTGCATCTTCTACCTTCATCCATCCGACGAGGAGCGGCTCCATCTTCAAGACCTCCGGCGCGGAACATCCTCCTTCCCCGACGACTAGACGAATGATGGTTCCTTTAAGTGACATCATCCAAGATGGCGTCCCTCAAATTCCGATTGGCTGATAGGATTCTATCAGCCAATCAGAATTAAAGGGACATGAAACCCACATTTTTTATTTCATGATTTAGACAGAGCATACAATTATAAACAACTTTCTAATTTACTTCTATTATCTATTTTGCTTCCTATCAGCCAATCGGAATTTGAGGGACACCATCTTGGATGACGTCACTTAAAGGAACCGTCATTCGTCGTCTAGTCATCGGGGAAGGAGGATGTTCCGCACCGGAGGTCTTAAAGATGGAGCCGCTCCTCATCGGATGGATGAAGATAGAAGATGCCGCTTGGATGAAGATGTCTGCCGGTCCGGATGTCCTCTTCTGCCCGGATAGGATGAAGACTTCTGCCGCTCCGGATGTCCTCTTTTGGTCCATCGGTGCCCGGCTGGGTGAACACGGCTCAAGGTAGGGAGATCTTCAGGGGGGTAGTGTTAGGTTTATTTAAGGGGGGTTTGGGTTAGAGTAGGAGTATGTGGGTGGTGGGTTTTAATGTTGGGGGGGTTGTATTTTTTTTACAGGCAAAAGAGCTGTTGACTTTTGGGCATGCCCTGCAAAAAGCCCTTTTAAGGGCTGATAAAAGAGCTGGTTACTTTTTAATTTAGAATAGGGTAGGGACCTTTATTATTTTGGGGGGGGGGGTTATTTTATTAGGGGGCTTAGAGTAGGTGTAATTAGTTTAAATTTCTTGTAATATTTTTTTATTTTTTGTAATTTAGTGTTTGTTTTTGTAATTTAGTTTAGTGTATTTAATTCTATGTAATTGTAGGTAATTTATTTAATTAATTTATTGATAGTGTAGTGTTAGGTTTAATTGTAACTTAGGTTAGGATTTATTTTACAGGTAATTTTGACATTAATTTTAACTAGGTAGCTATTAAATAGTAAATAACTAATTAATAGCTATTGTACCTAGTTAAAATAAATACAAAGTTGCCTGTAAAATAAATATAAATCCTAAAATAGCTACAATATAATTATTTGTTATATTGTAACTATATTAGGGTTTATTTTACAGGTAAGTATTTAGTTTTAAATAGGAATACTTTAGTTAATAAGAGTTAATTTATTTGGTTAGATTCAAATTATATTTAACCTAGGGGGGGTGTTAGGGTTAGAGTTAGACTTAGCTTTAGGGGTTAATACATTTATTAGAGTAGCGGCGAGGTCCGGTCGGCAGATTAGGGGTTAATACTTGAAGTTAGGTGGCGGCAATGTTAGGGAGGGCAGATTAGGGGTTAATACTATTTATTATAGGGTTTGCGAGGCGGGAGTGCGGCGGTTTAGGGGTTAATAACTTTATTAGAATAGCGGTGAGGTCCGGTCAGCAGATTAGGGGTTAATAAGTGTAGGTAGGTAGCGGCGACGTGGGGGGGGCAGATTAGGGGTTAATAAATATTATGTAGGTGTCGGCGATGTTAGGGGTAGCAGATTAGGGGTTCATAGGGATAATGTAGGTGGCGGCGGTGTGCGGTCGGCAGATTAGGGGTTAAAAAAATTATTATAGTGGCGGCGATGTGGGGGACCTCAGTTTAGGGGTACATAGGTAGTTTATGGGTGTTAGTGTACTTTATAGCACAGTAGTTAAGAGATTTATAAACCGGCGTTAGCCCAGAAAGCTCTTAACTACTGACTTTTTTCTGTGGCTGGAGTCTTGTCGGTAGAGGGTCTACTGCTCACTTCAGCCAAGACTCTAAATACTGGCGTTAGGAAGATTCCATTGAAAAGATAGGATACGCAATTGGCATAAGGGGATCTGCGGTATGGAAAAGTCGCGGCTTGAAAGTGAGCGTTAGACCCTTTCCTGGCTGACTCTAAATACCAGTGGGCGGCCAAAAGCAGCGTTAGGACCCCTTAACGCTGCTTTTGACGGCTAACGCAGAACTCTAAATCTAGGCGTTATTTTCCCAACATAACAAGTTGTTTTGTCAACATAAACTTGTTTTATCGACATAACAAGTTGTTTTGTTGACTTAAAAAGTTGTTTTATGAAGATTTTTTTACACTCAGATTGTTACATTTGCCAGACTAGATTTCAGTCAGGAAGTTTTACAGTGAGGGAGCATAGAGATTGAAAGGGAAAGCAGCTGCCCAGGCTGTCACAGCAGCCCACAACCTACTAAATAATCTTTCCAGCAGTATAGTATATTTACCAGCAGCCAGAGCAAGAACCTTTATTTAGAACTCTGTGCCTGTCTGGGAACATTTATCTTGCCTTCATATCTGTTATCCTGTCAATTCAATGAAGTGGTTTTCTGGCTGCTCTTTAAACACTTGGAGCCTGGAACCCTTTCTCTGTCTTTTACTATTGTGCTTCTCTTCCATGTATATCTCTCCCAGGCTTTATTTCTACTTGTCTCTGCTGCTTTTTCTCTCCTCATGCTGGTATCCCTCTCTGTATCTACATGTGTGTCTCTATTTTACTCCCTTTTCCTGTATTTACCAAGTCCTTTCGACCCTTCCTCCTCCCTTTCAATCTCTATGCTCCCTCACTCTAACAATTCCTGACTGAAATCTAGTCAGGCAAATGTAAGAATCTGAGTGTAAAAAACAATCTTCATAAAACAAACAATTTATGTAGACAAAAACAACTTGTTAGGGCAACAAAACAACTTTTTATGTTAATAAAACAACTTGTTTTCTCAACATAAGTTAGAAAAAATTAAAATTGCCTCTCTGGGCTTCCGTAATTTCTATATAATTGTCCTAATAAAGAACATTAAAAAAAAGAAAAAGTTCTAGTAAACTTCCCATTAATACAGTGAGGAATAAGCAAGAGAAAAGTTGACAGTACCCAGAACTCACATAGTACCATAGGACGACCGCAATATCTAAAACCGGGTCAGTGTCAGAGACTGGTTGTAAAATAAAACGTAACTTTTACTATTCACAGATAAAATTGGCAAAGTGTACCAGAAGGTGTACTACATAGAATAATTGTAAGAACAAACATTTAAAACTTAGAGTAAAAAAGAAGATATGTGCTGATTGTGTGAGACTAAGGAACTCAATTATCAACCGGGATAATTATTAGAAGCACAGTCCAGCTCAACACTCACACAAATGCACGGATTGCACTGAAACTATCTAGAAAAGGGGATTGACCCCAACAACGTTACCTATACTGTGCAATACTGGCATTAAGGGCAGGAGCAGAGCTGAATGACTAAGTGACTCAATTATTAAGAGGCAAGTGCCTAAATTTGTCAAATATAAATTCCCAGGAAAATACACAAATAGTGGTCTCACACGCACAGACAACACCTGATGCGCATTTGCCGCTAGCACAGCTTTCTCAGAGGCTAACCAGAGTCTGGTCATTAGCCCGGTATTTGTATTGTATTCCGCCAATCGGAATTTGCTACAAACACACACCTCTCAGATTGGCCTATCCTGAGAGGTGTGTGTTTGTAGCAAATTCCGATTGGCAGAATACAATACAAATACCGGGCTAATGACCAGACTCTGGTTAGCCTCTGAGAAAGCTGTGCTAGCAGCGAAATGCACATCAGGCGTTGTCTGTGCGTGTGAGACCACTATTTGTGTATTTTCCTGGGAATTTATATTTGACAAATTTAGGCACTTGCCTCTTAATAATTGAGTCACTTAGTCATTCAGCTCTGCTCTTGCCCTTAATGCCAGTATTGCACAGTATAGGTAACGTTGTTGGGGTCAATCCCCTTTTCTAGATAGTTTCAGTGCAATCCGTGCATTTGTGTGAGTGTTGAGCTGGACTGTGTGTCAAATAATTATCCCGGTTGATAATTGAGTTCCTTAGTCTCACACAATCAGCACATATCTTCTTTTTTACTCTAAGTTTTAAATGTTTGTTCTTACAATTATTCTATGTAGTACACCTTCTGGTACACTTTGCCAATTTTATCTGTGAATAGTAAAAGTTACGTTTTATTTTACAACCAGTCTCTGACACTGACCCGGTTTTAGATATTGTGGTCGTCCTATGGTACTATGTGAGTGCTGGGTACTGTCAACTTTTCTCTTGCTTATTCCTATATATAACAGACAGTCAGCACCCCCCTTCCTCGTATATATTACCAGCTTAGCAAACTGGTTTAGAAAGATAGTGTACTAATACTAATTGATATACCTATATATTACATTTGAAGGGGCTCTTTATTAGCGAGATTACACCGTTTCATTATATTTAAACCATTAATATAGTGATTCTCAACCGCGGCCCTCAAGTAACCCCTAACAGGCCAGGTTTTCATTATAGCTGAACTAGAGCACAGGTGAAAAAATAATCAGCTGATGGGTGAGAGCAGGTTAGTAACCATGGTTACTGCCTTACTGATGAGCAGATTATTTCACCTGTGCTCTAGTTCAGCTATAATGAAAACCTGGCCTGTTGGGGGTCCTTGAGGACCGCGGTTGAGAAACACTGCTTTAATAGATATAATTGAAAAGCAAGTGCATGGGTACCAAATGATACTTAGCTGATTGGATATATTATAGCGTTATAATGTTGCAAAGAAAACTAGAGCTGTACCCATATCGTATTTGTATTTCACTGTGTTTATCATTATAGTTGTTATGCAAGTGACTTTATAGTGTGATGTTGTGTGTAAACCTTGACAGTTGGGTTCATTATCACAAACACATTTTCTCAAGACAGACGCGCCTTAATTAAAGGGACAGTAAAGTCAAAATTAAACTTTGTGATTCAGATAGAGCATGCAATTTTAAACTCCAATTTACTTCTGTTATCAAATTTGCTTTGTTTTCATGGTATCTTTTATTGAAGAGTAAAACTAGGTAGGCTCTTAATAGCTCAGAAGTGTGCACATGTCTTTAGTACTCCATGGCAGCAGTATTTTGCAAAATTGTATACCAAAGCTACAAATAATGTTGCAAAACACTGCTGCCATAGAGTACTAAAGCCACATGCACACTCCTGAGCCTAACTAGTTGTACTCTTCAATAAAAGATACCATGAGAACAAAGCAAATTTGATAACAGAAGTAAATTGGAAAGTTGTTTAAAATTGCATGGTCTAGCTGAATCATGAAAGTTTAATTTTGACTTTAGCGTCCCTTTAAAACAAGGCTAACCATGAACCCTGTGTGCATTTTACAGTTAACTACATATTTCTAATATTGTATCTACTGAGATGAACTGCTGTTGCTATTACTTTCGAGCAGTTTAATAACTAGGAGTTATAGTGACTGTATCACGGCATTTGCAAGCATTCTAGTACATTCCCTGCGTAACTGATGTACCGAACACCACCAGGAAAAAGCAGCCGCTAGTCGGCAGCACTACTACACATATCATTGCGCGAAATGACGTTAAAAAACTCCCTGAGCACAGCTTCTGCCTTTACAAGTCTCTATCTACAATTGATTATTCTCCACTGACAAGCTCTCTGACAGTCACGTGTTACCTGTCTTCGCTTCTCTGTAATCATCTACTCTAGCCTTATTAGATAATTCCCACCTGGCTTAGCGGTTGCAAATTAGCTATTCTTGCTGCAGTGATGTTTTTGTGCACAAGGCTCCGGGCCGGGGTCTCAAGCTCGGTAAGTTATAATGTCAGAGAGGGGCACGTAACAAGTTCCAGCGGTTGCATGGAATGGGTGATCGTTTCTAGGCTGGTGAAGTCCAATAGCAAGCGGATGTGACAAGGACATGGAGGCTGGAGCCTATATGTACCACTGGACGACCTTCACCTTCCTGCAGTCTGCGTTACATTAGAAGGGCGAGAGTTTGGGATATCTGCATTATTGTAGGAATAGAGCTCCCCTGATATCAGGTCAAAGTGACAATTTTTTTTCGCTGTATCAAAAACATGGCATGTTTATATCTAATACGTTTTTAATGGATGTGCTGAACAAATGGTATGCTTGTGTTCCATGCCACTTCTTATTGGGCTGTCTTAATTAGTCCGTGAGAAATATATAAGCAACCATTAGTTGTGCACAAACATGCATTTCCTGCTAGTGTCAAAATCAAACTAAACCTTTTTGCACGCAAAACATTTTTGTAAAAAAAATGTTTAAAAGGTGCTTTTCATAGACACATTAGAAATTTTTGTTTCAATGTTACTTTAATTTTTTTGTCTTCAATGAGACTGTGATTTTTATATCTAATTCAGTCTGGTGAATGCTTAATGTTTATATTAATATTTTTTACATTTATTTGCAAGTGATTCCATAATGCTGGGTGCATTAGTAGTGACACAATAGCTTGTTTAAAAAAAAAATAAAGCAAACCAAACAAACTGCATTAAAGTGCCATAAAACATGTTGAGATCTGTGCATTTTCTAAAATGTCTAATTAAAGGGACATGAAACCCAAATTTTTTCTTTCATGATTTAGAAAGAGCATGTCATTTTAAACAACTTTCTAATTTACTTCTATTATCTCATTTGCTTCATTCTATTAATATCACTTGCTGAAAAGCATATCTAGATATGCTCAGTAGCTGCTGATTGGTTGCTGCACATAGAGGCCTTGTGTGATTGGCTCACACATGTGCATTGCTATTTCTTCAACAAATGATATCTAAAGAACTGAGCAAATTAGATAATAGAAGTAAATTGGAAAGTTGTTTAAAATTGCATGCCCTATCTGAATCATGAAAGTTTAATTTTGACTAGACTGCCCCTTTAATTAAAAAATAGTTTGTATAAAAAAATGGTTTTAAAAATTGCTGGCAAGTTTTTTTTTTTTTTTAAATAATTTAAAAAAACAAAACAAAATGACTTACATAGCTGTGCTGTCTGGAGTAGACAGATTCCCCCCTCCCCTTATCAGTGTTTAACATCAGAAACACAGGCATTGCATTTTAACTGAGTTCACAGCAGCGTATTTGCTTCTAGGTATGCTCCAGCAGATAATGACTGTTAGTCTTGCATTATACCATATCAATGGGGGATATATATATGCAGCCATAAAAGGAATTGTGTGGTGAGTTGGATGTACATTTGGACACTTAAAAGAAAGTGTTAATGATGAGGCACTGCAGTATAAATCTGCAGGTAAAGTAATTAAAGTACATATTATATTTCTGTCTCTATCCCAACTTGTTTTATGTCCCTTTTAATACAAGAGAAGAGTAGGGCTTTGTGACAACTTACAATCTACAGCTGCAAGTACAGTGGGTTTTGGAAATGGAGAAATAGAAATATCACAGTACAGCCCATTCTTTAAGATCTTTCAACATTGTGATTATGCAGCTGAATACCAGCTTGCTATTTATTATGCATATGTGTATATATTATACATATGTATTCAACTGTCATATATTGCAGCCTAATCCTAAATACAATTTGGATGTGTAATAAAGGGCATCAATAGTCCCCCCCCCTTCTTCCTTTTTTTTTTTTTTTTCTCCCTTTTTTTTTCTCCCTTTTTTTTCTCCCTTTTTTTTCTCCCTTTTTTTTCTCCCTTTTTTTTCTCCCTTTTTTTTCTCCCTTTTTTTTTCTCCCTTTTTTTTTCTCCCTTTTTTTTTCTCCCTTTTTTTTTCTCCCTTTTTTTTTCTCCCTTTTTTTTCTCCCTTTTTTCTCTCCCTTTTTTTTTCTCTCCCTTTTTTATGCTACAAAAGTGTCATCTCTTTATTTTATAAATCGGCCAATACTGATGTTTTGGGTATAACACTTCAGCATCTTTCAAACTGATTTCTTGTCATTTAACATACACACTCGCACACAAACACATTTATATGCATTCAGTGACTATTACCTCTACCTCTGTGGCCATGCTAAAAGGTTGACATCATTTAAAAAAAAAAATTATCACCAGGACTCATATTGTGTCTAAAGTAAGTAACCAAGCTATCATTTATAAATAGCACAGGCCATATCTGTTCTCACACATACAGAAACATCAGCAGAATGGCGATAGTCATGCTGACCATGTCTGGGAAAAAAATAATTGGAAAAGGTTAAAGCAGCTATAATCAGATGTTAGTTCGTTTTCATTTTTCAGCGTGTGTACTTAAAGCTCTGAGTGATTCTATCAATTCTACATCGAAAGTATATGTATTATCTATATATCTATATATCTCACACATCTAGCAACACAGCTTAGTAACTCACTTGTCTTTTATTTTCAATCCCAGTTACATCCCAACATTTCCGTCCAGGCACTGGACCTTTTTTTTCTAGGGAAACTTCACACAAGTTCACAAAGTATTCCAAACAAGGGAGGAGCCATTGTGGTTCAAAACTTTTCTGATTATAGGCCGGAGGTACTGAGACAAATAAGTGATAAAACAGTGTATGAAAAATTGAGTATGGATCCAAAAATTAAGTTCCAAAAGGAAATAACAGAACTTCTAGATAAAGGTGTGGTTAAAAAGGCTCTGGACACAAATACAAGAAAGTTTTTGGAACAAAAGTTCCTGATAAGACTGATTGAGCTCCTTAATCTTGTTTTGACAAGGAACTATTTAAAATTTGAGAGGGAGTTTTATATACAAAAACTTGGGACGGCAATGGTATGGAGTCTAAAGATTAAGTTTACTATGCATGCAGATTACACGCACATTAATTATCTAGACGTGATGGTTATCAAGAATGAGGGGGATCTAGTGATGGATCTCTATTATAAATCCACAGATAAGAACACACTTCTTTTAGCATCTAGCTTTCATCCAAGAAGCTTGTTTACATAGCTTACCCATAAGCCAATATGCAAGGGTCAAAATAATTTTGTCTCAGGACTCTGCTAAACAGATTAGGGAACAGGATATATATGAACAATTTATTTAGAGGGGGTATAAACCTTCTATGGTTAGAAGGGCTCAGATTAGGGCCAGAGAAGGTCTGTAAAAATTGGCTCCTAATGAACCACCCTTTTTTGTCTTCACCCCAGTCAGTGTATTATTTGCAGTCAATGCAGTTGAGTAAATCAATAATGCAATATTGGCATGTATTATCTGATGATACTTTGGGCAACGTCTGTGCCGATCGCCCCTTGGTGGGATTCCTAAAGAGGAAAGAACCTGAAAGACTTGCTAAACAGCACAGATCCTGTATAGAGCTATGCCATGAGAAGTTGGATAGCGAAGCCAGGATGTTATCATTCAGATGGTTGTATGACATGTAGCTCATTGATTGATGGTCCATCATTCAGTCACCCTCGCACTGGCAAAAATGTAACTCTGAAGCACAGACTCGCATGCACATCAGATATGGTGGTCTATATTATTAAGTGTCCGTGTGGGAAAGACAGGGCGCCCCTTTTAAAGTGAAAGTAAATCCTTGCGTTTTACAAACGCTAGGATTTACTATTGAAACAAAGGGCACTTTCATTCATGAAGTATAAGATACTTCATGTAGAAAGCTCCTTTATTTGATTCAATCAATCGCCGTTTTTAGCTGCTACAGCAGCCCAGGGCTAAAAAAAATTTGGGCTTAGAGGTGATGTTTTTATCTCTTAGTCAATTGCCGTGCGGTAAATCCGGCTTGGCACTCATGGGAGCTGGATTTACCACACTGCTATTGGCTAAGAGGTGAAAACATCACCTCTTAGGCAAATTTTTTTTTAGCCATGCTCTGTTGTAGGAGATAAGAATGGCGATTGATTGAATCAAATAAAGGAGCTTTCTACATGAAGTATCTTTTATACTTCATGAATTAAAGTGCCCTTTATTTGTTTCAATAGTAAATCCTAGCGTTTGTAAAACGCTAGGATTTACTTTCACTTTAAGGAAAGGTTGGCTAACCACCGCTCAATTATAAGAGCAGCATCAAAGGATGGTGAGAGTGATCATCCTGTGGCGCTGCACTTTCTGCAATCAAGATACACTGTGGCAGATTAAAGATGTATGCCTATTGATAGAATTTTAAGACCACCTAGAGGAGGTGATGTGAAGAAATACTGCTGTGGAGGGAGATTGAATAGATCTATAAGCTCGGGACATTACACCCTAAAGCAGGGGTCGACAAATCTGTTTAAAATTTAGGAGCCAATAAGAATATTTAGGAGCCAGACAGTTGTATTTCTATATAGACATATGGAGAATAGCCAAAAAAAAGTTAGGCGCCAGGGGTAAAATTCTAGGAGCCCATGGCTCCTGAGTTTGTTGAGCTTTGCCTGAGGATTGAATAAACCGGTGTCTCTGTCTTGTTTTTTTTTTTTTTTTTGTCTGAATAAAATTCCCAGCCTGGGGCGATCTGTGAAGGAAATTTTGAAAATGTATTTTAAAAAAGTTTTTAAAATTATAGTTGCTCTTAATATGATTTGCCTTCTAATAAGGATATAACTACAAATTAAGTGAAACCGCAGATAAGCAATAGTGATACTGGGGTTAGCCTGGAGCTGTATTGGATGTTATATGATTAAAGGGATAGTGTAGTCAAAATTAAACTTTCATTATTCAGATAGAGCATGCAATTTTAAAGTGACACTGAACCCACATTTTTTTTTTCATGATTCAGATAGAGCAAGCAATTTTAAGCAACTTTCTAATTTACTCCAATTTTTTCTTCATTCTCTTGCTATCTTTATTTGAAAAGCAAGAATGTAAATTTAGAGGCCGGCCCATTTTTGGTTCACAACCTGGGTTGTGCTTGCCTTATTGGTGGTTAAATGCACCCTCCAATAAAAAAGTGCTGTCCAGTGCTGAACCAAAAATTGTCTGGCTCCTTAGCTTAGATACCTTTTTCAAATAAATATAGCAAGAGAATGAAGAAAATTTTGATAATAGGAGTAAATTAGAAAGTTGCTTAGAATTGCATGCTCTATCTGAATTATGAAAGAAAAAAAATTGGGTTTAGTATCCCTTTAAGCAACTTTACTCCTATTATACATTTTTCTTTGTTCTCTTGGTATCCTTTATTTGAATATAAGCTTAGGAGCCGGCCCATTTTTGGTTCAACACCTTGGTAGCTTTTGCTGATTGGTGGCTACATTTAAACACCAATCAGCAAGTGATACCCAGGTACTGAACCAAAAATGGGCCGGATTCTAAGCTTCCATTCTTGATTATTCAAATAAATATACCAAGAGAAAAAAGAAAAATTTATAATAGAGCATGCAATTTTAAGCAACTTTCTTATTTACTCCTATCTGAATCATGAAAGTTTAATTTTGACTAGACTATTACTTTAAGAGTACATATGTTATGTAGTGTATATGATGTTCATAGTATGTAACAATTAGGTTTAGATTGTTTAGGATAAGGTTTTATGACCGTGACATGGGGGCCGTATTGTGTATTGGTTACTATGGCAACGGTTAATAGGATAGTGTTGGTAATCTGGATACATTGAAATGTCAAAACCAAATCGGATCACCTAGTCAGCCCTGTGTAGATCAGTTGGCATTTATTATTTCTTTGAATATGGTTGATAAATGAGCATTTACTAAAAAATGTTTTTTCACAGTGATAGTCAGAACAGGAAGTGCTCTGATGTCACTTCTGGTAGCTGTGAGAAAGCTGTTTGGCACTTTGTTTAAAAGTAGGCATGCATTGTTTAATTTCATTATGCTGTTTGGAATATTTTGTGAACTTGTGTGAAGTTTCCCTTGACAAAGGTCCAGTGCCTGGACCGAAACGTTGGGATGTAACTGGATTGAAAATAAGACAAGTGAGTTACTAAGCTGTGTTGCGAGGTGTGTGAAGCTTTGTGTGATTGTGGTTCTCTGCACCAGCAGTTAACACTTAAAGCGAAAGTCAACCATAGCGTTTTTGAAATGCTAGGGTTGACTGTTGAAACAAACAAAGGGCACTTTCATTCATGAAGTATAAGATACTTCATGCAGAAAGTGCCTTTATTAGTTTCAACTGTTCGCCGTTCTTAGCTGCTACAGCAGCCCACGGCAAAAAAATATTTTGCTAAGAGGTGACGTTTTCACCTCTTAGCAAATAGCCGTGCGGTAAATCCGGCTCCCATGGGCACCAAACCGGATTTACCGCACGGCTATTGGCTAAAAAGTGAAAACGTCACCTCTATATGGTTGACTTTTTCACTTTAAGAGGGAGTGCAGTGGTAAGAGTGTGTGTGTAATATAAATAAAAAAAAAAATAAAAAAAAAATAAAATATATATATATATATATATATATATATATATATATATATATATATATATATATTCATTCTGCAGACTGCCCCCTTATTTAATTTCTTTTGACAGACTTGCATTTTAGCCAATAAGTGCTGACTCCTAGGTAACTGTTGGCTTGAGCACATTATCTATATGACACGTGAACTAACGACCTCTAGCTGTGAAAAACTGTCAAAATGCATTCAGATACGAGGCGGCATTAAAGGGCTTAGAAATTAGCATATGTGCCTACATAAGTTTATTTTTGAACTAAGAATAGCAAGAGAACAATGCAAATTTGATGATAAAAGTAAATTGGAAAGTTGTTTAAAATTACATGCCCTATCTGAACCATGACAGTTTAATTTTGTCTAGACTGCCCCCTAAAAGCACATGGTCAGAGGTGTTATTTTGGCACGGATGTCATTAAACTTATTGTATGAATTAAAAAAAGTGTACTTCCCATGATGAGACACATTTTTTATTTTGTCAGTAATTATCCGCCCTTCCTAGTATACCCCTTACAGTTTCAGTCCCCACCAATGTATAACACCCAATTGTCCTATATTCCTAAATGATAACATGCTGTCTTCCGCTCCCAAATAGCAATGTTTATGCGTCATGTTCTCCTGGGCTGGCATTGTAGGTCATAATGATATTTATTTGCACAACTTGCCTTTCATGGCTTGAATTTAAAAAGTCTTGTCGGGTCAGTGATTCCAAATTTTGCATTTGGCTGTCTACTCTCCAACTGCATATTCGCGTACAAAAGATTTTGCTTCATGTGCTGCGGTTGCCCCGCCTTCATTTCTTCATCCGTATAGTTTCTAACCACCTCATGTTTATATCGGAATGGACAAAATGTATTAATCTGGACTGATGCCACATATTGCTGACCGAAACAAACCTGGTGGTGATGATTATTTGACATGTTAATTTGGTGGGGATAGTGTGATGCTATAACGAGGAAGTTACTTGTTTTGTTACCTGAGAACTTAAACTCTGACCTTAGAGGAATTTACTGCCTATATAAATAATAGAGGCTTTGCTGGGCTGCCTATGGCAGAGGAGCATATATTTTATAGCAGCTTGCAGTTTATACTTCTATGATGCTATTATTTATATGGCTCTGTATTTTTATTTTCTATTAGATACCTGGTACTTTATGCCTAGTTTCGACTAAGTTTATAGCTTCAGATATATTGTTTGTTCACCTGTAGTCCTGTCTGTACTAATTTTTATAACATACCTAGGGCTCCATTTATTAAGCAACGGATGCTAATTCGGAGCCCCATCGTTTCAGGCTCGCCTGAAACAGAAGTTAAGAACCAGCGGTCATAAGATCGCTGATCCTTAACTTGTCTGCCACCTTTTAGTTGGCGGATTGAAATTATCCCGATTTTGATCGGGATGATTGACAGCCCCTACCAGTGACTGATTGGCCTCCAGTGAGTAGTGGGCAGCATTGCACAAGCATTTTACTAGAAATGCTTGTGCAATGTTAAATGTCAAGCAGGCATGATTCGCTACAGCGAATCATGTCCACTCGACTATTAATAAATCTACCCCCTTATCTCACTGAGTTACAATTATTTTAATGTCTGTAACTAAGTGGATCTTTATCTGGTTTGTGCCACCACCATACTAGTCCCATTACAAGTATGTGTCACTGCAATCATGGGCTCTAAAGTGGCCCCTAGATTTTCCTAATTTCTTTTTTTATCAGCTTTTATTCTTTGTTAAATTGCTTCAAGGGTCCAATAGGGATCTGTAGACCTGCTTTAATTTGGTAATGGTTTCCGAGCTACTTATATTGATATAGCAATATTTTTGCCATAAAACCCTTTGCATATTATTTATCTATTACTTAAAGGGACATGAAACACATTTTTCTTCTTCTAGGGTTCAGATAGAAAATAAAATTTTAAACAACTTTCCAATTTACTTATATTATCAAATATGCTTTATTTTCTTGGTGTAATTTGTTGAAGGAGCAGCTATGCACTACTGGGAACATGCTAAACACATCTAGTCAGCCAATGACAAGATACAAATGTAAGCAGGCACCAATCAACAGCTATCTCCCACAAGTGTAGGATATGTACATTTTTATTTTTCAACATTGGATACCTGGAGAACAAAGTACATTTGAAAATAGAAGTGAATTTAAAATTGCCTTAAAATTACATGTTCTAATCTGAATCATAAAAGTTAAATTTTGAATTCCCTTTAATGTCCGTTTTAATACCCCTTTACATTTATATTTCTTCAGATTACTTGAGTCCAAAAGTGACCTTTTTTATCTTTGGGGATTTTTCTCTTTACAATTTAAGTTAAAAAGAGGCAACTTAAAGGGACGTTAAACACTTTGAGAAGGTAATCTTAAGTTATGAATCATACAAAAAACTCTGCAGTTTACTTTTATTATTTATTTTGTCCCCTTTTCCTGTAATTCCATTTTGGAATGTATGAGCTTTTCAGTTCCTGATAGAAATTGAAGTGTAGAACACTTATATTTCTCAAAGTCATTGGCTGCACACTCCTATTTATAACTGTCCCTAATTGGCCACAGCAGAGGAAGCAGCTTCCATTGTTTTATAGACACTAAAACTCTACACTTATTTTGTCAATATTTAAACTGCTAATTAAACTATAAAAAATACATCTACATGTTATTCTCAGACTTATCTTTTCTTTAAATGCATCATTATATCTAGCATTTGATTAATGTTTAATGTCCTTTTAAATAATGCATAGTTGTGTTGTATTTGATGAGATTAGTGTTCTCTATCCGTACTATGTAGTTTTCTCTATTGTATTTCATAGGCATACTGCTACATACTGTATGTTTTGAAAATTCTTGTCTAAATGTACTGTGTACTCCTTTTGTGTTTCTATGTTTGAATGGCCTCAATGAAAAATATTAGGGGAAAAAAGAGAAATTTATGCTGAATATGTCATGGCTTTTTTGATGAAAACAATAATATGAAAATACAACTAAAACAGAGAAGCTATTTGGATTTTGCAGCTCTTTGAAGCTTTAGAGAGTGAAAGCAGTCAATTTCAGCCAACGTTGACCCTGCCCATTCCATCAGGGCCCTAAATGACGAGAACATTGAGTTTTCTGTCCACTTCATTTTAGTTGTCTGTACTCTGATTGGTCCTTTACCCAGGACTTTTTTTTATTTATTTTTTTATTTATAATTCAGGCAGAGTACAGAAGAAAAAGGGGGAAAAAACAATGCAGTTCTCAATATCAACAGTAAATTTAAAAAAAAAATCAAAATTCTTACCATATTCTAACAATGTATTATTCCCTTTAACCCTTAAAGGATTACTTTCTGTTATAATTTTTAAGCTAAACAACTAACATATTAAAGTTAATGAACATTAATTAAAACCTACTGACCTATATTTTCTCCAAAACGAAGTTTCATAACGTTCTAAAAGTTATATCTTTTATTCGCCGATGATGTCACGTTTTCCTGCCCACTATTTTCAGCACTGAGTGTTCAAAATACTTAAACCAATAACTTTGTGTTTAAAGCGCCATTTTGAAACCTAGGTATTGTAAACGGATTGGTACAGAGCAAAGGATACCCACGGAGTGGGTTTGGAAAACAATTAAATTTGCAGACAAGATTTCTGATATACGGTAGAGATATGTTAATGAAATGCTATTGATAAAAAGCGTATTTGGGGTAGTTAGTTAGTAACAGGCATAGAAAATATTTACTTACAGTGGCCCTTTAATGACACAATGCAAATGTTGGCCCATGTCAGGGTAATAAGTTTATGAACCCTGGCTTTTTTTATTTATATCACCACAAATTTTCTAGGAAAGGGGGGGACCCAGGACTTTTATAGTACGGTCAGCCTTAATATCCTCTGTTTAAGTTTGCCCTTCTAAGTTGCAATGGACAGAGCCAAGAGGTAGAACAAGAAATTTCAGTGTTCTCCCAGGACCTATTCATTGGACGCACCACCAGACTTAAATTTAAAGGGACATTTAAACTGCTGGGTACAACTACAGTTGCATGGTTACTACTCACTATGATTTTAAAGTTCTAATATAACCCTAAATCAGGTAATATGGGGGACCAAGGGAGGAAGAAGATGCCTGTGATGTCATATTCAGGGGCTGAAGACTGGGAGCGTGACTACTACTCGGTGGAGTAGCATCAGAACACCACGGATGGACGGATCTTCGCATGAACGCTGATTGCATAGAGGACACAGTCTTGCTTCGGAGGAAAGAGACCGGATCGCTGGGTGAGTCCCCTGCTTCGAGTGGGGTGGTACCACTTTATCCTCCCTCTGTATTCATGCTGAAGGGCAGTTCCACTCATAAGAGTGTGTGGGTTTTTTGTATTTGAGGAGACGTTTGTACCTACCGCATCCATAGTCGGCTTGCCACTTCCTGTGCCCCCCATCTTCTTCCTCCCTTGTTCCCCCATATTACCTGATTTAGGGTTATATTAGAACTTTAAATTTCACATTAGAGCAACTGGTGAGCTCTATGGATAACCTTAACAGTGATATGAGCTACGTGGATGTACCAAGCAATACCGCTATGGGATTAGAAGTGCAGGGTCCTAATGTACCGATTTACACAGATAATGTTACTATGATGGTACCAACCACATATGTTTCATTGATGAATACACAAGACATGGACACACAAATACAGGATTTTGAGAATATTTTTGTAACACATTATTCTCAATTTACATTAAGTAATCTTTTTTCCAAAATAGAACTTTTAATGCTGAAAGAAAATTAAGATTAATTTGAGCAAATGGACTCTAGAAAAAAAATATTGCTTTAAAAATGATCCCCAGAGGACTTCGAATTAATGTTTTCTACATTCTAAGTAGACAACCCATCCTTTAGGGATGAGTGGAACCAGATCCTTGATGAATGTTCTTTCCGTCTTATTCACATGATTATTGTTTATCAAGATACTCTCCTTGCTGATATTAGACAGAAAATTACATGTTTGCAGAACCAACTAAATGCACATCAACATAAATTAGATAACATTTTGATAAAAAAAATTTTTTATTGGAGACCAGTGAGAAATCAGTTGAGGATATAGTAGTATTAAAACATAACACATTTCTCAGGAATTGGACAGATTACCAAACCAACACAGTCCATGTCTGGCAAAAAAGGGACAGATTTGTAAGCTATAGATACAATAATAGATCAGGAAGAAGAGGACATAGAAATCGATCTAGGCCTAGTAATAGACATGTGACTTTTTCAGTTACAGAGGCAGAATCAGCTGAAGGCACAGGTGAAAAGACCGATGTGATTGCAGAACCTCCCCCAATCTTATCAACACACACTATACATCCTAATAACAGAGGTCAAAATACACGTGGGCGATATACTAGGCCCTAGTAACTAGGGGACCCTCAGCTGATGACTGCCACAGAACAGGTACTAAAAAGAAAACAGAACATAATAGATACACAATGCCATACAATCCACCACAACAACAACACTACGAATCAGATAAGAGTAAGTTAGACCAGGCTTTTTTTAGAGCCAGGCATGATAAAAAGCCCAACAGCTATCAGCTAGGAGAAATAAGAGACAGGGAGAAATATGCAACTCACTAGTTATTAATTTTTCCTCCATACAAATGATTCCCATACAAGAGAGTCTTAAATTACGGATTGAATTTTGTACCCAGTGCCCCCAATGCAAAACATACAGTGATCTGAGATGTCATCGCAGAAAATGCAGCCTGTCTGCAGAAAGAACAGGACACATGCAGGAACTGTTAGCGCTTGAACTTTATAGTGCTGCTCCACATTAGACAGTTCTCTACAAACAGAGCTGTGCTGTGGTTGCAGTGTGTAAGTTTTCCTTAACACAGTGCATCAAGAGCAAAGTGCTGTTTGAAGTGAGTTGTCAAATATGCAGTAGCGCTGCAAAGCAGCAGCACATTGCTTTCTGACTGGCTCTCAGATTTTTTCATACCCGCCCCCTAGCCTTTCCCAGTCTGCAAAGCTGTTTATTGTGAATGTAAGACGTTAGTATGATCATTGCATCTTTTTTATTACTACATTTCTATGTTAGACCAAGAGAATAGGAAACAGATTTATTCAAGAGACATTTTAAAAAAATTTTTTTTTTGTATGCAGCTAATTTGCAATGCAATTATTTATAAAGCATTAAAAAAAAAATATTCAGTTAACCAACACATTGCAGTTGAACCTGGTGCCTTAGTGTAACTGTCTAATTTTAAAATTTTATTTTATTTAAAAATTACCTGCAGAAAATTTTTCACTAAAAAAATCTCATTGCAGAAAGTGAAGAAAAGTTCTGCCTCTGGACCCATTGCAAGCTTCAACCAAATTTATCAGAAAGCTCACTCTTTAAAAAACACTTTTCTAATGAGTACACAGAGGTTGAAGCAACACTGGATCGAGACTCAACCATGACAGCCAAAGCACAAACACCTTTTCAAGAACCACATTTGGGTTTCACAGACATATGCACTAAAGAAAGGCTAAGACATTTAGAATCTGAACAACTCCCCGGCATGGCCAATTAATCAGGGAGACGTGGGGTTTAAAAACAAATCTCGGTTTTACCCAATACAATCTCGCGATACTATCTTAGAAGCCTTCCATTCAAGAGTTTGTACAACTGTATGATTCTAATACGGCTAAACCTAGAAATGTTATCTTGAGTAAACATGAATTGAGGTCATTGAAAGACCTTGAAGCTAGGGATGATATGATCAAGAAATCTGATAAGGGAGGGAGCATTGTGGTCTGGGACACTGCCGACTACATAATAGAAGCACACAGACAATTGATATTGATAACTATGTACCCATCAAATTCAGTCAGATATTATCAAGATCAATTAAAACAACTTTTAGATGATGGGCTATATGAAAGCTTTTTGGATTTTGGATCAGACTAAACATGACTATCTGTTTAATCTCCATCCAATAACGCCCGTCCTTCACAGGTTTCCTAAAGAGCATAAGAGCATAGAGAATGTGAAATGTAGACCCATAATATTGGGCATAGGGTCTCTATTGGAACCACTCTGAGTGGATAGATTCTCCAGCCTCTGGTGTTAGAACTCTCCAGCTATTTGAGGGACTCCAAACATCTTATTCAGATCCTTAACAATACCATCTGGACAAGTTTTTCTAGATGGTTAACAGTTGACGTTACCTCCCTATACAGCACAATACCCCATGATAAAGGTTTACAGGCTATCAGGTTTTTTCTATCAAGGGAAAGTAACATGACATACAGTTTCCAAAATTACGTATTAGAGATTTGTTCTTTTTCTGCTCACGCATAACTACAGGTATTTTATTTATGATGGAGTTTTCTATCTCCAGAAATGTGGGACAGCGATGGGGGCCAAATTTGCCCCCTCCTATGCCAATATCTACATGGGCTGGTGGGAGCTGTCCCACATTTTTGGATATAGAAACCCCTATCAAGACCATATAACCCTTTATAGGCGCTACATTGACTACCTTATATTTGTATGGACAGGTGATGAGGGTCATGACAGTTTGTTCAGTACATGAACACCAATGACTTTAATTTCCAATTTACCTTGGAGACAGACAAGTCTACTATTAACTACCTAGACCTACAACTGTATGTAGATGATACCAATCCAGGTGGCATACAAACAAAACTATACAGGAAACCGATATCAAGGAATGCGCTGCTACTACGAATAGCAACCATCCTCAACAAGCCTTTAAAGCAATTGCTAAAGGTCAATTTATGAGGATTAAAATAAATTGCACAAGTGAGGGTTGCTATTCACAGGAAGCAGTGATATTACTAAACCAACTTGAGAGAGGTTTCCCAAAGAAAGTCATAAAAAGTGTGAGAATACAGGTGCAGCATATGGATAGGGAGGACCTAATTCAGGATAAGAACAGTGGTAAAAATGGCCTGAAAGACAAACGTAGTGACAAAATACAGTTCACTACTCCAGTGAATATAGACATATTTGCAACATCATATGCAGGAACAATCCAATGCTCACTGCTGATGAGAAGTTAAGACACACACTATAAAAAGGGGTTGCACATTTGCCTATCGGAAAGGCAGGACAATAGGGAACATACTCTCACCCACTGTACCCAAAACAGTTGCACCCAGGTCCTCGTGGTTGGAAGCTAAGGGAACTTATAAATGCAGTTACCAACACTGCAAAGCATGTAAACACGTCAGAACAAGCTACTCCTTTCGAACCAAAGTTACAGGTGAAATAAATACTTTTGTAAATTGCAGGACAAGCAATGTTATTTACTTGATAAAATGCGACGAGTGCCGCCTGAAGTATGTGGGTAAAACTACCCGTGAGGCTAGGGTCAGGTTTAGAGAGCATATCTCTAATATTTCCATACATGAGTCTAGTTCCCGTTCAAGAGAAAAACGAGAAGAAAAAAATTGCCCCAGTAGGCAAACATTAAAATTATTGATGTACACATTGCTTGTCTTGGAACAATATAGAACAAGTGACCAGAAACTCCAGGGGAGGCAATATAGAGGAAACTTTGAGCAAAAGAGATATATTGGATATTCAGACTTCAAACCAGAATTCCCCAAGGCCTGAATAGTAGGTTTGACTTAATAAATTCTTGGGAATGAATGAGTCAAGCGTAGCACATAATACAAGACTGGACACATTGTATTTATACACACATTTCCAATAATGTCCAATATATCTATCTTTAAGCATCACCATCAGGTATCATAATGTATAAACCATTAACTGTAGAATTCTTTAGTGGATTCAAAAATTAATAAGAATTGTATCGCCAAGGGACTTTTAAGCTATACAGAAAATATATGTAAAATGTAAATCAGTGAGACTATCACATGCATTCAGTTACAATATTATTATTCACATTCCACTATTGGTATTGTTATACATCATCCGTGTAATAGGAACATTATTTATTATGAAATTTGAGCATACAGATATAACATTAGAAAGTGAAAGATACTTCATTATTGTAATTATTTAAGTGTTTAAAGGGACATTAAACACTTTGAGATGGTAATATAAAATGATAAATTGTATATAATAAAACAACTCTGCAATATACTTTCATTATTTATTTTGTCCTCTTTGCCTGTAATTCCATTCTGAAATTGTGAGCTTTTCAGTTCCTGTTAGAAATGGAAGTGCAGAACACTGTTAAATCCAACACAACCATTGGCTGCACACTCTAGTGACCTATTTATAATTGACCCTAATTGGCCACAGCAGAGAAGGTAACACAAGTTACAACATGGCAGCTCCCAGTGTTTTATAGACACTAAAACTTTACACTTATTTTGTCACTTTTTAAACAACTAATGAAACTTTAAAAAATACATCTACATGTAAGTCATGGACTAATCTTTTCTTTGAATGCATAGTGTTTAATGTCCCTTTAAGAGCTGGACACTTATGATTCCAGGTGCACACATTTGTTTTAATGAGACCGGGTGCTTGAGAGGAAGTGAGGAGAATAAGGTCTATGATTACGGCTCCAAGGAGCTCAAAAAACGTCAGACTAATATCCATTGCCACCTGTCTGTTTTACATGTAAGCCGTATTGATTTTATCTGCTGTCACTATGGTATTGTTTTCCCTCCTGTACCTCTTTTTAAAGAAGTTCTCTTATTTTAACCCATTACAGAAGTCTGTTGGTAAAGCATCTATATACTGGGTGCCACCATCTTGTGGCACGTGTATTTGTTACATCCTGTCCCCAAGGCAGAACATGCTGTGATCTGAGATGTCATCGCAGAAAATGCAGCATGTCTGCAGAAAGAATGAGACACATGAGGGAACAGTTAGCACTTTCGTTTTGCAGCGCTGCTCCAAAACAGCACTTTTCTCTGGCTGCATTGTGTACAATTTCCTTAGCACAGTGCAGCCACTGTGAAGCACTATTTGAAGAGAACAGTCAAATATGGGGTAGCACTGCAAAGCAGCAGAGCATTGATTGATGACTGTCTCTTTTTAACTTCTGCAATATAATATATAAAACTTTATTTATTCTCCAGTTAATCAGTATATTGCAATTGATCTGGTGCTTTAGTGTAACTGCATAATTTAAAATTGTACTTAATTTCAAAATGACCTGCAGAAAATTTTTGACTTAAAAAAATTTCAGCGCAGAAAGTGAAAAAAAAGTTCTGCTTCTGGGCATCCTGTGACAGAAGCAGTGCACTTTCACAGATCTGTGATGTTACTGGCTTTTTGACAACTGTACTTTGCACTTCAGTTTAGCTCACACAATAGAGAATGGAAATGTTACATTTTACACAGTTTAAATGTTACATAACAAATAAAACTTCCAAGATGGCGGCGCCCTGGGTGAAGATGCAGTGCTTCACTAACTAATACATGTTAGGGATTAAAAGAAGGGAATGATTGGGGGGGGAACTGGGCACCCCTGTCTGCCGCAGCTCGCCTCTGGCAGGCTGAATTCCCCTTGGCGGAACTCAGCATTGCACACGAGCGTTTTTGCGCATGTGTGCAATCCCGCCCCCTGCCCGCATGGGCAGGAACTGTCAATCTCCCCGGTCGGACTAGACCTCAGAGATTGAATTTCACCATTTTAGAGGTGGCGAAAGATTAAGGAAGCAGCAGTCTAATGACCGCTGCTTGTTAAATATGGCGTGCAGGTTCTCTTGTGAGAACCTGCAGCCATAGTGTGTCGAAAGGCTTGCAAAGCCTTTCATAAATCGACCCCTAAGCATTTACAGTTATTTATCTGCCATAATTCAGCTTCTCTTGGGGACATCTAAACATAATCAGAGCATACCATTGTGCATTGATGGGTGCACTTATTTACTAGTTTTCTTGTATCTCTAATGCAGGCTGATGCTGCCTTTGGCGGCTTGTACGGGTAAGCAGTGATATTGTACTTTGTTAAAGGGATATTAAAGTCCAAATTAAACCTTCATGATTCAGATAGAGCATGTCATTTTAAACCACTTTCTAATTTACTTTTATCATCAAATTTGCTTTGTTCTCTTATTGTTCTTAGTTGAAAGCTAAACCTCGGTAGGCTCATATGCTAATTTTTAAGCCCTCGAAGGGAGCCTCTTATCTAAATGCATTTGACAGTTTTTCAAAGCTAGAGGGTGTTAGTTCATGTGTTTGCCTGAAATGCAAGTCTGTCAAAAAATCTGAAATAAGGAAGCTTAGATACAAGGTAGTTACAGAGGTAAATAGTATATTTCTATAACAGTGTTAGTTATGCAAAACTGGGGAATGGTAAATAAAAGGATTATCTATCTTTTTAAACAATAAAATATTTGGTGTTTACTGTCTCTGGGCACTACATTTTGTTGCTATTGCATCTCACAACTGTACTGCTACATACTGTATGCATTGTTTAGTGCAAATTGTATTTTCTGCTATATAAATGTAAATATCCTGGTCTGTAATATAACTGGACAGCCTTTGTTGAAAAGCAGATGGGTAGGCTCCATGCATATGCACCCGGTTTTCAAGATAACATACATTTATTAATAGAAGTATATTGGAAAGGCCTTTAAAAATAAAACTTGTACGTTTTATTTAAATCATGAAAGAAAAATGTTGAGATTCATGCTAGGTCCTCTGATTGTGGGTGTTCAAAACATATGTGAAATTTACAAAGCAAAAATATTATAATATTCATGTAGGGTCCCCCTTTACCAGTGGTAGTTTTGATATACAAACTGCCTGAATTATGAATAATAATGGTGCTTTTTACTTTTTCCTTGTACTAATGCTTCTAATATTGGCCACTTTGGGATTAAATGGAAATGGTATAGACATGGTGTTGCAGGAGACAGGTCTGGGATTCATTAAGAATCGTGGTGTTGGCATGGTGTGGGTTTAGATACCCCTAACAATATCACATTTTCCTGGTCAGATGTATTGGACCAAAATTTTAAGAGCAGCTAAGTTTAAACATTTTTGCTGCAGCCGAATAAGTGGACATAAAACTGGCATCAGATGCACACAGACTAGAGAGGCCCAGAATTTGTGACCTCTTATCAATATAAAATCTACTAAGGCTGCGATTTAATCATGATTTTCTCATAAATTACTAGAACACCTTAATTTTTCATTAACACATTTATTTAACACTACAGAATCTTAATTTACATGTTTCTCATTGTCAATACAGACTGAGAGAATTTAAAATACGTGAAGCAGCTGCAGTCTGTCAGATCTCACCTTTCTTAGGGGCAGCTTCATTCACACTACCTACATAGGAATTGCGCATCCCTGAGTGACGTGATAGTGGACGTGGTTAGAAATCGCATACCCTCGCATATGCGATTAATCGTGCAGCCCTAAAATCTACATATGTTAATGTGGGATACCTTTCAGTAAGAAACCCTGTAGAATGCTACAGGGTTTCTTACTGAACTCCAAGACCACAGAGCTGATCTTATGGAATTCATATTCATTTGTGATGTAAGCTATTCTCTTCCACTTAAAGGGACGGTCAACACTTAAATTGTTAGTTTAAAAAAGTTAGATAACTTTTACTATCCATTCCCCAGCTTTGTACAACCAACATTATTATTTTAATATATTTTTATTACATTTAAACCTTTACATTTTTTTTTTGCCTGTTTCTAAGCCACTACAGACAGCCTCTTATCACATGCTGCTTTTTTTTTTTATTGAGGGCAATAAAATATATGCTTTTGCAAGTATTAAACAATCATGACCGATATTTACAGCATATCTGATTTTATGTTTTATGTTTAGGAAGTCCAGTCCTCATTTTTTGATCCCACAAGCATTGTAAATCACTCTTGGACCTTAAATATTTTAACATTTCAAAGCTTGGGATTAGTTAAAGAGCTCAAATATAAGGAAAGAACTAAAACAAGAAACATCTCTATAGTTTAGAGTGCGTAAAAGAAGGTTTAGAATATAGTAAGGTAGAGATGTTAGTTACCAGAAATGACTTTAACATAATTATTTCCAGCAAGTTTGTTAAACACCAACATAAAATCTAAAGCTTGTGACAATTAACTGGATCACACAAAATACCATTTGTTTGAATAATAATTGAAGTACATTCATAGTTATTAGGTACCTGTGTATGTACTGTGGTTGGTAGTAGATATTTTTATTCAGTAGTGTTTGAAGAAGATGGTTTTTCAGCATGTTTTGGTTGATACGTTATAGGTTAATCTTTCATCTGAAATGTGATCTATTTGCTAGTAGGCAGCTTTGCATCATGTACTTAGAGTGGCGTTTCACTTGTTTAAAATGTTACCTCTCAAACGTTGTTGCGGCCCCCAGCAACGAGTGAGGCAATAAGATAGACCTGAAATATGTACACCATGAGATTGTATTGTATTTAAATAGTCAAGATATGAGCTGTGTATTTGAATACTTATGAGCAGTGTCTACTATTAGCCTAGATGGCGCTGTGTATGTCTATGCTTCTCAGACTAGACAACATATGTGAGCAAGACTAATTTTTAACATGACCTAGAACAAAGGGTGTAAAACGTATACAATGAATCATCATTTAACTTTACAATATGGCAAACTGAACTTTAACATACGTATCTGTTAAATAGAGCTTTACAGATATATTATCCGCCAGCTGATCGTGCCCGCTGAGCGATCGTGCTCACAGTACCATCATATATGCTGGTAAAAGTGTGTAGGGCTATCTCCAACCTGAAACTGAAACCTGAAACCCAGGGAGTGTTCTAGTAGCGCTCAGAGTTCCTTTGATGTTGTGTGTTACGTTGACAGTCTCAACGTTAAGGACCTAATTTAAATTTTCTCCCGGATTGTTCCCAGCTATCATAGTTTAACCCAGAGTCCTCTGCCGCCCAGGGGTCCCCCTCAAGCTCCTGCGTCGGCATCTCCGAGTCTGTGGTCCGTCCTAATTTGATCTGTGTTCCTGTCGTGCTGATGTAGTTTGAAGAAGCAGTGGGAGGTAATCCCTGATCTCTGCTGCTATCTGTGTGAGTTGAGATCTTCTCTTGTGCTGCATGCTCATCCGGCTTGGAAGTAAACGCCATCTCAGGAAATGTGGCGGCGTGTAACTCTTTCATAATGTCCTGCTCTGTTATATGAAACTTAGCCTGAGCGGCATGCCACATCAAGGTATTCACTGCGTTTCTTCTATCCTTTAGAGTTGTCAGCCGGAGTGGTATTGAAGTACAGCCATTTGATTGATTAGTTGTGATATCGTTTGGCATAATGGTTAGACCATTCTCTTTGGTATCCAAAGCTGAAGCAAGCCCCTCTGTTGTTGCGTGTCTCAGCATGGTGACCGTGTTCCCCATGTTTGTTGTTCTTTCTATTAGCCTTTGTAGGTCCTGGTCTGATGGTGCTTTGTTTATCAAAACTTGGAATAAGACTTTTATTTTAGCCAGTTGAAGATCTGAAGTGATACAGTAGTCGTCGGTCTGCATAGTTGATGATCCGTTCCTAGTATAGCTCATACTATTCATCTGTGTCACTTGAGATGTTATATCCGATTAGGAAGGTGTTATTTGTTTTACAGGAGCCAAGGTTCTGCGATGTTTAGAATATCCAGATCTGGCAAAGTACCTCAGGGGTTTCCTGAGGGGGGGGGGGACGCTGCCTGTGTAGTAGCCGCCGCTTCAGGCCTCAATTGTCCGTTTTCGGCTCAGGGGTCATCAATACAGCTGCTGAAATATGGGTATTAATCGCTAATCTGAGTAAGTACAATGACATGTACTAGTGAGAAAATGCTGTAAAATTTATAGCAACAGTCGGATTAAGTGCTTTTCTCCTGGAGCTTTGAAAAGTGCGACTGCACAGAGCCGCTATTTGGACACGCCCCCATCACATGCTTTTTTTATTTGCTTTTCACAACAGGAGACTGCTAGTTAATGTGGTCCATATAGATAACATTGTGCTCACGCTTGTGGGTTGTGCACAACACAGCACCAATTGGCTAAAATGCAAGTCCATATTTAGTAAATAAAGTCATGTTATCAGGGGACTGTCAAAAGATGCTTAGATACAAGGTAATCACAGCAGTAAAAAGTATATTAAAATAACGGTGTTGGTTATGCAAAACTGGGGAATGGGTAATAAAGGAATTATCTATCTTTTTTTTTTTTTTTTTTTAAACAATAACATTTTTGGAGTTGACTGTCCCTTTTAATAATTGTGTACCTCTTTTGCTGCCTGGTCAATACTTTCCACATAGAGCAAATGTTGGGGGAAATGTAATCACACAACATGGAACACCATTTAGGAAACCGTAGAAAACCTGATTTCTCCAACATAGGTGTGTCCGGTCCACGGCGTCATCC
The DNA here is from genome assembly GCF_027579735.1 of Bombina bombina. NCBI lineage: Eukaryota > Metazoa > Chordata > Amphibia > Anura > Bombinatoridae > Bombina > Bombina bombina. The sequence goes on from NW_026512246.1 coordinate 35,542, forward strand.
TTACTTGTGGGATATTCTCTTCCCCAACAGGAAATGGCAAAGAGCCCAGCAAAGCTGGTCACATGATCCCTCCTAGGCTCCGCCTACCCCAGTCATTCTCTTTGCCGTTGTACAGGCAACATCTCCACGGAGATGGCTTAGAGTTTTTTAGTGTTTAACTGTAGTTTTTATTATTCAATCAAGAGTTTGTTATTTTGAAATAGTGCTGGTATGTACTATTTACTCAGAAACAGAAAAGAGATGAAGATTTCTGTTTGTATGAGGAAAATGATTTTAGCAACCGTAACTAAAATCCATGGCTGTTCCACACAGGACTGTTGAGAGCAATTAACTTCAGTTGGGGGAACAGTGTGCAGTCTCTTGCTGCTTGAGGTATGACACATTCTAACAAGACGATGTAATGCTGGAAGCTGTCATTTTCCCTATGGGATCCGGTAAGCCATGTTTATTACGATCATAAATAAGGGCTTCACAAGGGCTTATTAAGACTGTAGACTGTTTCTGGGCTAAATCGATTCATTATTAACACATATTTAGCCTTGAGGAATCATTTTATCTGGGTATTTTGATATAATAATATCGGCAGGCACTGTATTAGACACCTTATTCCTTAGGGGCTTTCCCAAAGCTTAAGCAGAGCCTCATTTTCGCGCCGGTGTGGCGCACTTGTTTTTGAGAGGCATGGCATGCAGTCGCATGTGAGAGGAGCTCTGATACTTAGAAAAGACTTTCTGAAGGCGTCATTTGGTATCGTATTCCCCTTTGGGCTTGGTTGGGTCTCAGCAAAGCAGATACCAGGGACTGTAAAGGGGTTAAAGCTTAAAACGGCTCCGGTTCCGTTATTTTAAGGGTTAAAGCTTCCAAATTTGGTGTGCAATATTTTTAAGCCTTTAAGACACTGTGGTGAAAATTTGGTGAATTTTGAACAATTCCTTCATGTTTTTTCGCAATTGCAGTAATAAAGTGTGTTCAGTTTAAAATTTAAAGTGACAGTAACGGTTTTATTTTAAAACGTTTTTGTACTTTGTTATCAAGTTTATGCCTGTTTAACATGTCTGAACTACCAGATAGACTGTGTTCTGAATGTGGGGAAGCCAGGATTCCTATTCATTTAAATAAATGTGATTTATGTGATAATGACAATGATGCCCAAGATGATTCCTCAAGTGAGGGGAGTAAGCATGGTACTGCATCATTCCCTCCCTCGTCTACACGAGTCTTGCCCACTCAGGAGGCCCCTAGTACATCTAGCGCGCCAATACTCCTTACTATGCAACAATTAACGGCTGTAATGGATAATTCTGTCAAAAACATTTTAGCCAAAATGAACCCTTGTCAGCGTAAGCGTGGCTGCTCTGTTTTAGATACTGAAGAGCATGACGATGCTGATATTAATATCTCTGAAGGGCCCCTAACCCAGTCTGATGGGGCCAGGGAGGTTTTGTCTGAGGGAGAAATTACTGATTCAGGGAACATTTCTCAACAGGCTGAACCTGATGTGATTGCATTTAAATTTAAGTTGGAACATCTCCGCATTCTGCTTAAGGAGGTATTATCCACTCTGGATGATTGTGAAAAGTTGGTCATCCCAGAGAAACTATGTAAAATGGACAAGTTCCTAGAGGTGCCGGGGCTCCCAGAAGCTTTTCCTATACCCAAGCGGGTGGCGGACATTGTTAATAAAGAATGGGAAAGGCCCGGTATTCCTTTCGTCCCTCCCCCCATATTTAAAAAATTGTTTCCTATGGTCGACCCCAGAAAGGACTTATGGCAGACAGTCCCCAAGGTCGAGGGAGCGGTTTCCACTTTAAACAAACGCACCACTATACCCATAGAGGATAGTTGTGCTTTCAAAGATCCTATGGATAAAAAATTAGAAGGTTTGCTTAAAAAGATGTTTGTTCAGCAGGGTTACCTTCTACAACCAATTTCATGCATTGTCCCTGTCGCTACAGCCGCATGTTTCTGGTTCGATGAGCTGATAAAGACGCTCGATAGTGATTCTCCTCCTTATGAGGAGATTATGGACAGAATCAATGCTCTCAAATTGGCTAATTCTTTCACCCTAGACGCCACTTTGCAATTGGCTAGGTTAGCGGCTAAGAATTCTGGGTTTGCTATTGTGGCGCGCAGAGCGCTTTGGTTGAAATCTTGGTCGGCTGATGCGTCTTCCAAGAACAAGCTACTAAACATTCCTTTCAAGGGGAAAACGCTGTTTGGCCCTGACTTGAAAGAGATTATCTCTGATATCACTGGGGGTAAGGGCCACGCCCTTCCTCAGGATCGGCCTTTCAAGGCAAAAAATAGACCTAATTTTCGGCCCTTTCGTAAAAACCGACCAGCCCAAAGTGCTACGTCCTCTAAGCAAGAGGGTAATACTTCTCAAGCCAAGCCAGCTTGGAGACCAATGCAAGGCTGGAACAAGGGAAAGCAGGCCAAGAAACCTGCCACTGCTACCAAGACAGCATGAAATGTTGGCCCCCGATCCGGGACCGGATCTGGTGGGGGGCAGACTCTCTCTCTTCGCCCAGGCTTGGGCAAGAGATGTTCTGGATCCTTGGGCGCTAGAAATAGTCTCCCAAGGTTATCTTCTGGAATTCAAGGGACTTCCCCCAAGGGGGAGGTTCCACAGGTCTCAGTTGTCTTCAGACCACATAAAAAGACAGGCGTTCTTACATTGTGTAGAAGACCTGTTAAAAATGGGAGTGATTCATCCTGTTCCATTAAGAGAACAAGGGATGGGGTTCTACTCCAATCTGTTCATAGTTCCCAAAAAAGAGGGAACGTTCAGACCAATCTTAGATCTCAAGATCTTAAACAAGTTTCTCAAGGTTCCATCGTTCAAGATGGAAACCATTCGAACTATTCTTCCTTCCATCCAGGAAGGTCAATTCATGACCACGGTGGATTTAAAGGATGCGTATCTACATATTCCTATCCACAAGGAACATCATCGGTTCCTAAGGTTCGCATTCCTGGACAAACATTACCAGTTCGTGGCGCTTCCTTTCGGATTAGCCACTGCTCCAAGGATTTTCACAAAGGTACTAGGGTCCCTTCTAGCTGTGCTACGACCAAGGGGCATTGCGGTAGTACCTTACTTGGACGACATTCTGATTCAAGCGTCGTCCCTTCCTCAAGCAAAGGCTCACACGGACATCGTCCTGGCCTTTCTCAGATCTCACGGTTGGAAAGTGAACGTGGAAAAGAGTTCTCTATCCCCGTCAACAAGGGTTCCCTTCTTGGGAACAATTATAGACTCCTTAGAAATGAGGATTTTTCTGACAGAGGTCAGAAAAACAAAACTTCTAGACTCTTGTCGGATACTTCATTCCGTTCCTCTTCCTTCCATAGCTCAGTGCATGGAAGTGATCGGGTTGATGGTAGCGGCAATGGACATAGTTCCTTTTGCGCGCATTCATCTAAGACCATTACAACTGTGCATGCTCAGTCAGTGGAATGGGGACTATACAGACTTGTCTCCGAAGATACAAATAAATCAGAGGACCAGAGACTCACTCCGTTGGTGGCTGTCCCTGGACAACCTGTCACAAGGGATGACATTCCGCAGACCAGAGTGGGTCATTGTCACGACCGACGCCAGTCTGATGGGCTGGGGCGCGGTCTGGGGATCCCTGAAAGCTCAGGGTCTTTGGTCTCGGGAAGAATCTCTTCTACCGATAAATATTCTGGAACTGAGAGCGATATTCAATGCTCTCAAGGCTTGGCCTCAGCTAGCGAGGACCAAGTTCATACGGTTTCAATCAGACAACATGACAACTGTTGCGTACATCAACCATCAGGGGGGAACAAGAAGTTCCCTAGCGATGGAAGAAGTGACCAAAATTATTCTATGGGCGGAGTCTCACTCCTGCCACCTGTCTGCTATCCACATCCCAGGAGTGGAAAATTGGGAAGCGGATTTTCTGAGTCGTCAGACATTGCATCCGGGGGAGTGGGAACTCCATCCGGAAATCTTTGCCCAAGTCACTCACCTGTGGGGCATTCCAGACATGGATCTGATGGCCTCTCGTCAGAACTTCAAGGTTCCTTGCTACGGGGCCAGATCCAGGGATCCCAAGGCGGCTCTAGTGGATGCACTAGTAGCACCTTGGACCTTCAAACTAGCTTATGTGTTCCCGCCATTTCCTCTCATCCCCAGGCTGGTAGCCAGGATCAATCAGGAGAGGGCGTCGGTGATCTTGATAGCTCCTGCGTGGCCACGCAGGACTTGGTATGCAGATCTGGTGAATATGTCATCGGCTCCACCTTGGAAGCTACCTTTGAGACGAGACCTTCTTGTTCAGGGTCCGTTCGAACATCCGAATCTGGTTTCACTCCAGCTGACTGCTTGGAGATTGAACGCTTGATTCTATCGAAGCGAGGATTCTCAGATTCTGTTATCGATACTCTTGTTCAGGCCAGAAAGCCTGTAACTAGAAAGATTTACCACAAAATTTGGAAAAAATATATCTGTTGGTGTGAATCTAAAGGATTCCCTTGGGACAAGGTTAAGATTCCTAGGACTCTATCCTTCCTTCAAGAAGGATTGGAAAAAGGATTATCTGCAAGTTCCCTGAAGGGACAGATTTCTGCCTTGTCGGTGTTACTTCACAAAAAGCTGGCAGCTGTGCCAGATGTTCAAGCCTTTGTTCAGGCTCTGGTTAGAATCAAGCCTGTTTTCAAACCTTTGACTCCTCCTTGGAGTCTCAATTTAGTTCTTTCAGTTCTTCAGGGGGTTCCGTTTGAACCCTTACATTCCGTTGATATTAAGTTATTATCTTGGAAAGTTTTGTTTTTAGTTGCAATTTCTTCTGCTAGAAGAGTTTCAGAATTATCTGCTCTGCAGTGTTCTCCTCCTTATCTGGTGTTCCATGCAGATAAGGTGGTTTTACGTACTAAACCTGGTTTTCTTCCAAAGGTTGTTTCTAACAAAAACATTAACCAGGAGATTATCGTACCTTCTCTGTGTCCGAAACCAGTTTCAAAGAAGGAACGTTTGTTGCACAATTTGGATGTTGTTCGCGCTCTAAAATTCTATTTAGATGCTACAAAGGATTTTAGACAAACATCTTCCTTGTTTGTTGTTTATTCAGGTAAAAGGAGAGGTCAAAAAGCAACTTCTACCTCTCTCTCTTTGTGGATTAAAAGCATCATCAGATTGGCTTACGAGACTGCCGGACGGCAGCCTCCCGAAAGAATCACAGCTCATTCCACCAGGGCTGTGGCTTCCACATGGGCCTTCAAGAACGAGGCTTCTGTTGATCAGATATGTAGGGCAGCGACTTGGTCTTCACTGCACACTTTTACCAAATTTTACAAGTTTGATACTTTTGCTTCTTCTGAGGCTATTTTTGGGAGAAAGGTTTTGCAAGCCGTGGTGCCTTCCATTTAGGTGACCTGATTTGCTCCCTCCCTTCATCCGTGTCCTAAAGCTTTGGTATTGGTTCCCACAAGTAAGGATGACGCCGTGGACCGGACACACCTATGTTGGAGAAAACAGAATTTATGTTTACCTGATAAATTACTTTCTCCAACGGTGTGTCCGGTCCACGGCCCGCCCTGGTTTTTTAATCAGGTCTGATAATTTATTTTCTTTAACTACAGTCACCACGGTACCATATGGTTTCTCCTATGCAAATATTCCTCCTTAACGTCGGTCGAATGACTGGGGTAGGCGGAGCCTAGGAGGGATCATGTGACCAGCTTTGCTGGGCTCTTTGCCATTTCCTGTTGGGGAAGAGAATATCCCACAAGTAAGGATGACGCCGTGGACCGGACACACCGTTGGAGAAAGTAATTTATCAGGTAAACATAAATTCTGTTTTTAGTAATGAAACTAAACATATAAACATGTTTTTGTTTTCTTTCTTTCTAAGGTTAGACGATACTTGCACAAAACTACAAGGTGTAATGGAGCCGGTGGAGCCTCGTTTGTGGTAAGCTTGTTTTTTAGTTTCTTTTTTTAGATTTATTTAGTAATGAATCAGGGGTTAGCAATTGTGTAAATACATTGACTAGAAAAGGATCAGTGGATATCTAGTGCTGATGAAGGGAAAAAGGTGTCATCTCGTATAATGTTGAAGCTACATCTTTTGTGTTTTGTCAAGGGAAAGTAAAGTCAAAATGAAATGTTCACAATTCAGATAGAGGAAAGCAGTTTTTAACAACTTGCCAGCTTACATCTATTTTATTTGCCTCATTCTCTTGATATTATTTGTTGAAAAACATACCAAGAGCAAAAATGCACTACTGGGAACTATCTGGTCATTCTTGGCTGCACATGCATTCCTCTTGCCTTTGGCTTATCAGATGTGTTCAGCTAGTTCCCAGTGGTTCATTACTGCTCCTTCAGCAGAACAAAGCAAATTAGATACTATAAGTGAATAGGAAAGTTGTTTAAAATTGTATTCTCTATCTTAATTGTGAACGAGAAAAAAAAAAATCAGGTTTCATGTCCCTTTAACCCCTTCGCTACCGGGAATTTCAGAGAAAAACTAGCCAAAAATACAATTTTTTTTTTGTTCTCTCCATTTAAACAGAAATAGAGCCTTGTTTTCTTCCTAATCTGAAAGATTCTACAGCCGCATTCATTACTTGTGGGAAATAAGAACCTGGCCACCAGAAGGAGGCAAAGACACACCAGCCAAAGGCTTAAATACTCCTCCCACTTCCCCTATCCCCCAGTCATTCTTTGCCTTTCGTCCCAGGAGGTTGGCAGAGAAGTGTCAGAAGTTTTATTTTTTAAAGAAAGTACTTTTACTAATTTTTACATAAAGTGTCTCATGGAGGGTAGTACTCTTCGCAATGGGACGGGAGTTTTAAGTAGTCCTGTTAGTCTCTCAGTGAGGGCCTGGGCGAATGTTAGAGTCCGGAGATGCAGTGGGAATTCTCTCTGCGACACCATCCCGACTCATATTTACAGCTCATCTAGCACTTAGCAGGTAGCGAAGCGAAGGTTCGGCAACGTCGTCTTCTCTCAAGTCCATGCGGAGGCGACGCTACGCTCCGTCACACTTGAAGGGCTGTGTTCCTGTTCCACAGCCGTAGATTCCGGTAAGATCGTTTCATTTTATCAATATGAATGTTATGTTGTTGTTTGACAGATAGGTATGGGTCTCAGTGAGGCTCCTCTGTACGGATCTGGGAATCATGGGATAATTCCTTCCTTAGGGGGGTTTTGTGAACAGGGAAGGGGTTCTTTAATCATGTTATGTGATCAATCTGCTTTGTGTAGTGGGTATTGGCTCTGGGGCTTCGATATCTCGCTATTCAGGAGAATTGCTTGATGGATTTGGTGGGGCCTAATTGCCGTCCTTTTTTGGTGTGCTTTTTTGGGACTGTACGGTTCACCTTATGACCGGGCGTTGTTACGCTGGGTTTTACGCTTTCGCATTCCTGACCGTGTAGTGGCGAAGACAGTCTGTTTCGTATGGATCTGGTCATAGGAGGTGGTGAGTGCCCCAGCCATTGGGGGTGTCGGGTGCCGTTCATTTTTTTTAAATTTTTTTTTTTTTTGCGGTAATTCTCCCCATGTCTCACAAGTACACCACCGGCTGAGACCAAGACCAGTCCCAGGGAATCAAAAATGTCAGCACACAGACCCTGTGTCCTGCGCAACATGAGACCGTACCCTAGCGCCTTCCTGGTCTGGTAATTTTCCACGATCTGTCCATTGGCCCATAGGTCCTCTCCTGTAATGTTAATAAATTTGCATGGCGCATTTGGGGTCTCTGTGCAAGTGAAGAGGCCCCGGGTATGTGTAGTCTCAAATCCTTTGCGGGAATGGCCGCGGGCAGGCACCTCATCAGCCTCGGATAATACAGGCCTCTGGGGGTCCAGGCTGTTAACTTGAATCAATTGCGGTACCTCTCCTATCACAGATTTAACCCTGAAGCTCTCCGCGCAGCCCGCTAGTGCAGCTCTCCATTTCAGATCGGCCAGTCGCTTCGATTTGTCGGACGGTACTCTCGCGGCTACCAAATCTGCGCTGTGGGGAGTTGGTGAGGTTTGAAGAGGCTTCCCTGTTTGGTTTAGTATGGGAACATGGGACAGGCATGCAGAAGGTTTGGTGGGTAGTTTTAATGGAGGCTGCGTTTCTCCCTTTGCTTTGATGCATATGTGTTTTAGTGAGGCGAATTCCTCTTTTTAAATGTTGCACATAGCTCTTTAAAGTGGGCGTCCAGCATGGCTTTCATTTCTCTCAGAATCAGTTCAGTGTTCAGCGCCATTGTAAACGATGCTTGATCGATTGTAATATGTCCCTTGTCACATAGGATGTCAAAAAGAAAGTTCTACTGTATCCTATTATAGGATATCGTAACCCCTGAGTTCGGGGGGGGGGGGGGTAATAGTACGGCAGCCCCAGACCTACAGTCCATAACTCATTCAGGGTCTGTTGCTATATCACAGATTGCTGCGTAGTTCCACAGAGAGAAAATGGCTTCCAGACCTGATATCAAGCTTGTCCCGTAGCTGCCTCAGAGAACATAGGCATAGACTCCATCAAACCATCAGCTCCTAGAGGGAATCTGCTCCCCTTGGTATATATCTAATGCAAGGCAATAAATATTCTAAATTTGGTTATATTTAGTTAGTAAACTTGGAATCCAGTTCAGAGAGCTTCACAAAGATGCGACCAGCCGCAGTGAGTGTAGGCTCCGCCCCTTTTTTTTTTTTTTTTTCTTTTTTTTTTATAGTGTCCTATTTTTTTTTTTTCTTTGGTTTTTGCCATGGAGGATTCTGAAGCTGAAACTGTTGTAATTTCTGATTCGATTCTTCCTCTTCTGAGGAAGGTGCTTCGACCCCACTGACACAGGTATATCAGTCTATTGTGCCTCCTTAGAGCACCTGGTTCCTCTGGCTCGGGGAACCAGGAGCCCACTTAGCCATCAGCCTCGGGGGACTCTGTCTCTCATTCGGCGGATTCCCAACAGCACTCTTCCACTACATTTGCAGGTAACCCTAATGTTGATTTTCCCTCCACTCAGGGTGGTTGGTTTCCCCTGGAGATGGCAGGTCAGTTCCGATTCAGTGTCTTAATGGCGCTGGTTCTCCTGCAGGAAATAAAATGAGAGGTTAAGACACAGTACAACTGCTGTGCTAACCAACAAAATAAAGGGTGCGCCAAACCGGATAAATCAAAATGTGTATATATATATATATATATATATATATATACCAGTCATAAACCTAATTGAATATGCTATAAAATAAATAATTATGTATAAATAAATGTAAATTAAATGTGCCAATAAATGAATAAAATATTAGAGTTACAAATAAAGTGAACATATGATAACCAATATTGTGATAAAGTCCTTTTGAATGGGTTTTAACCCAGGATGGATACAGTTCATCAATCCAGGGGTGAGCTGCTCTCTCCAAGTTGTAAGCAGAAAATATAAGTGTCCTGAAAGACAGAAAAAGAAGAGGCGCTCTTTGTGCAGCAAGTTCCAATACAAACTGAAAATCTATCGATAGTGCTCAAGGTAATATACTCACAAACGTGACTGCACATACAGTACAATAATAGGCAAGCCGAAACTTCAGAGCCGTTCGGCTGACTCCTCAATGGCGAATCTGCCAAGCAATTGCTGAAGCCCAGGTGCTAATGGCAATAGCCTAAGCCAATTGGGCGTTGTCTTCATTCCTGATAGGAGATTGGTTGTTAGTTCTGTTATAAGGTAGCAAGGTAGAGTGTAACAAATGATAAAGCCTGATGAAACGGCATTGTTAGCCGAGAAACGCGTTGCACAGCAACTTTTAAATGTTTTTAATAAACTGACTTTTTATCACTCTTCCTTGTTCCTGTGGGTTTTGTGATCACCCTACATTGACAGCTACTGGATCTTTATTAAGCTGTTTATTGCCGCCTACCACGGAGGTTGTTTGGAGAGACCGGACCATTGCTATTAGCACCTGGGCTTCAGCAATTGCTTGGCAGATTCGCCATTGAGGAGTCAGCCGAACGGCTCTGAAGTTTCGGCTTGCCTATTATTGCACTGTATGTGCAGTCACGTTTGTGAGTATATTACCTTGAGCACTATCGATAGATTTTCAGTTTGTATTGGAACTTGCTGCACAAAGAGCGCCTCTTCTTTTTCTGTCTTTCAGGACACTTATATTTTCTCCTGCAGGACTCAGAGGTTTCTGAGCAGTTTTGTTCCTGCCTGTCTATCCCGAGTGTTCAGGCTTCGGGTGGGTCTATGCAGTTTCCCCCGGGGGTGAATATTCCTCCATGTTGTACCTTTCGTTATCAGATCGGCCGGCTCGGTGTACTACTCCATCGTCTTTTCGACTTATTGGGGGATCCTCTCCTTTATCATTCGGGGAATGTGCAGTCCTCAAATGGTGCATCGAGCTAGACTAAGTGGATTATCTCCTGTCGGTCGCTCATGGTTTTTTTCCCAGATTTTTATTTTGGGGATGCCTTCGGGCTGCCTTATTTTATTTCATCCGGTTAGGATATTTTTTTTATTTGATTATTCCTTCTGGAATTTCTGGGATAAACTTGCCTTTTATTGCTTCCAAGGAAGTTGTTCACGGACTTGTTAGGTCCGGAGTTTTGGGTGCACCTTGTTAAGTTGTCAGTGATGCATGTTGCGCCTGGCAGGCCCAGCGGGATCTTGAGTGTGTGTTTTTTTTTTTTTTTTTTTTTTTTTTTTTTTTTTTTAATTTTTTTGTTATTATATTGTTTGTTTTCACAAACTACACTATACATCTACATCGCAGACTTTAGGGTCCGAATACCGGGAGAGATTGGGTGCCAATCTCTTCCCTGTTGGTGTCTCTCCTGATGGGGGGGTGGTCCTTCTCCGCTGTTGCTAGAGGTCTCCTCTGCCAGGAACTCGGTTCTGTTTTTTTCCAGATTTCTATTCCACCCTCTTTGGATCGGGGGCTGACGTGGCCCTAATTCCTGAATGTCGCAGAGTTTGACTCTGTGTTGAGAGTTTTATCGCCTTGAAATCGGTTCTGTCCTTTTTTTCTCAGGGTTTTCCTTTTTTTTTTTTTTTTTTTTTTTTTGGGTTACTTCCTCGGGTGAGAAGTGTCGGACCGGAAATTCGGTCGGGGTCTGGCTCAGGTCTTGTTCGACTTGGGGTTTCAGTTCGTGGGAGACTCTGACGTTCTCTTCCTTCAGGTCTCTTGCGGATCTGGGAAAGGACTGGGGTTTTCCGGGTGGGGTGCTATAACTCCATTTATACCTGTCCCGTTTTTCCCTCCGGTATTCGGGTTGCACCTGGAAGGGGTTCTTCATTTTCTCTCAGTCTGGTCCCTTCTTCTGGCTGTTCGGGGCCTTTGTTTCTGTGAGAGACTGTGTTCTGTACATCCTTTGGAGTCGGTTGGGCTCTGACCTTGAGCCATCATTCCTGTGGCGTGTCTTGGTATGGGTCGATTTGTCCTCCATAGCTTACACAACAGCATCGGTTGTGGGGCCCCCGAGATTACTCCTTGGGTAGTCTCTGCTCCCTTTTGGGGGCTGGCTCGTTTTGGGTCGTTTTTCTGTGTCCGGTGGGCAAGGTTCCTTTGTCCTTGGAGTTAGTCCCTGGTTCAGGGATGGAGATATTGGGAATTGGCTCCTGGGTTCGGGGTTCCTCTGGTTCTGGTGGGACTCTCCCCATGTTTCTGGTCACATTCTTTTGATGTTGCTGGTTGTTTTCTTCCCTCTCGTTCAAGGGGGAGTGGGACTCTGTCCCTGGACTTTTTTCCTGTCGTTGACAGGTTGGTCTTTACATGTGTGGGTGGTCCTCGCCGCGGCGGTTCTGTGGTGGTGGAAGGCGTTCTTGTTTATCTCAGGATCCCAAGCTGTGGTTTTGGTCATCTTTCGACTTGTCAGATGCCTCTGTTTTCTTTTGGATGCTTTGGGTCCCTGTTGAGGTGCTCTCGGGGTGGGGGGGGGGTTGGATCCACTGAATTTTCCCTCCATGGAGGGGTGTTTCGCCTAGGAACTTAGTTTTGCTGGTTCCTTTTATCCCGGGCTGCGTTGTTTTCGTCGGGAGGCGCCTTGGTCTCTTCTACAGAAACTCCTTGGTTCCCTCCAGCTGGGGAGCTGGACAGGGTTTTTTGTTTTTTTTTTTCCCTTTTTGTTCTGTGACTTGCACTATGGCGTACTACTTAGCCGTCTATGCGGTTTTTCTGTTTCTTGAGATGCATTTCGTTCTCTCTTGCGGTCTCCGCCTTGGTCGCGTTTTGGCTGATGAGGCCCCCTTTTTTTTTTTATTGGTATCTGGTGAGGTCCTTTTGAGTCTCGCGAGCTAGAATGATCTGTCTTTTGGAAGACAACGTTTCTGGTTAGTTATCCCTCTACCTTACCTCTTATTTTGGGGAGTTTGTTGGTCAGGGCCTCTTTATGGGGCGTGTCTGGGATCTGCCTTTGGGCGATAGTGTGATTCGTGTCCTGTTGGCTTGGTTGCGCTACGTGTGGTTTGTTGCCAGGCTTGGGACTGTCGTTTGTGTCCTTGGGGCCATTTGTTCCCAGTTTTTGGATGAAGCTGGACTTTTTTGTTTATGGGATGTGGTTCAGTTCTGGTGCCCTCAGATTGGGCTGCCTCTTACCCTCCCATTCTTGGCATTCAGTGTCCTCTTTGGCTTAGGTATAATTTTCCCACAAGTAATGAATGTGGCTGTGGACTCTTTCCCATTAGGAAGAAAAACATAAATTATGCTTACCTGGTAATTTCATTTTCTTTCCCCCGCCCTTTTTTGATGAGTTTTTCTTTTCGTGTTTAGTCTTCTGGCACCATTTCACATTGATATTTCTTTCACTGGTCCTTGTTCCTCTGCAGAATGACTAGGGGAAGTGGGAGGAGTATTTAAGCCTTTGGCAGGTGTGTCTTTGCCTCCTCTTGGTGGCCAGGTTCTTATTTCCCACAAGTAATGAATGCGGCTGTGTTTTTTTTTTTTTCGTTTTTTTCCACGGAAGAAAATGAAAGGTAAGCATCAGGTAAGCATTATATATATATTTTTTTTTTTTTTAAATATTTGCCTATCAAAACTATTTGGGTTTTTCAGTGAAATTATTTAAATACTGCTTATGCAATCATGACACAAATGATTATAAAAGTTTCTCTGGGATCCCCTTTGTTTGGATATAGCAGACATTCATGGCTTTGGCATTGCTTTTTGGTGATTAGCAGGTCTCTAATTGCAGCTGTCTACCACAGTTCTGAAATTCCCGGCATTGAAGGGATTAAATTAATTGGCTGGTAAGGAAAATACTATATTAATAAAGGTATTACCCTCCTACCTCCCACCTCTATGATCCCCTCCCAAACAGCTATTTCTCCCCCACCCACACTCATCCCCACCATATTATGTACTGTCATACAGTCTGCCATTATGCAGTTTAGGGCTTATATTTTGTATTACTATTTTTCTGTAGTGATCCCCCAACCCTTCCACCTCCCTGATCCCTCTGAAACAGCTCTCAAACCCTCCCGCTTGTGGCAGCCATCTTTGGTGCTGGCAGCTATCTGGTAATTTTGGGTTTTTTTTTTTAATTGTTTAAAAAAAAAAAAAAATATTTTCCATAGTGTAGTGGTTCAAAAAAAAACCCACCTCCCTGCGATCATTTTGTATGGTACCTAAAAACCCAATTTCACTACTTTTCTGTAGCGCAGTGCCCCATCCCTCCCACTCCCTTTAAAAATAATAATTCTGTAGGTAGATTGCCACCCACCTACCTTCCCTCACACCTCCTGCCGGCACCAGCAGATGAATGTCACCATCTGTAATGATCAGGCATCTGCCTTCATCTGGTAATAAGCAACTGATCCTGCTGTGTTACAATGTGTAGAGAGATGCCTACAGCTCTTGGCTGTCACTTTACAGCTAAGACCGCTGGAACTTCTTGAAGCTGGGATGTATGTATGTTTTATTTTATGCAGTATGATAGGCAATGTAACACATGACTTATATAGACGTCCGTATAGGTTAAGGTTAGAATAATAAAAATCGGGATTATTAAAAGAAAATTAAAAAAAATTCTCTTGATCTCCTTTGTTGAAGGGCATACCTAGGTAGGTAGACTAAGGAGCATGCATGCTTATGGGGACCTATATGTGAGTAGCTTTTCAAGTATGCTTTTAACAATATCGTTTTGAGCACTAGATGGCAGCAGTGATTTTATCATTTACAGCATAGCTAAAAGCATTGGCACAAAACTGCTTCAGAAACGTGCACACTCCTGAAACTTAGTTATGTTTAGTGATTTTCAACCTTTTTTTTTGCCACGGCACATTTTTTTTTACATTAAAAAATCCTGCGGCACACCACCATCCCAAAATTTTACAAAATCACACATTCTAGTCTAATACAGTGTGTGTGTATGTATTTAGTCAATTCAATTAAGCTTTATTAGCATGACGGTAACTACAACTGTATTGCCAAGCTAGAGGCACAATAATAACAAGCAAAAGTTCCACGTATTGAGGCTGTTAGGGGGGTACCAGAGATGAAAATAATTAGGTGATATGCAGTAGTTCCATGCAAGTAAAAGTTCCACTTGTTAGGGCAGTAAGCAGTGCTCAAGTATTGAACCCAAAAGCAGAAACTACTGGGGCCCAAGTGATCCTACTGTTAAAGTCTCTAAGCCTTGGGGGCACCAGTACAAGAGTTTCACAATCCGTGGAGGATAAGCACCAATTCACAGCGGCACACCTGACGATCTCTCACGGCACACTAGTGTGCCACGGCACAGTGGTTGAAAGTCACTGCTCTAACAAAAGATACCAAGTGAGCAAAGTCAATTTTAAAAATATAAGTAAATTGAAAGCTTTTTAAAATTGTATATTAACTGAATCATCAAAAATGTTTCTTTCATGTAATTAGCAAGAGTCCATGAGCTAGTGACGTATGGGATATACATTCCTACCAGGAGGGGCAAAGTTTCCCAAACCTCAAAATGCCTATAAATACACCCCTCACCACACCCACAATTCAGTTTTACAAACTTTGCCTCCGATGGAGGTGGTGAAGTAAGTTTGTGCTAGATTCTACGTTGATATGCGCTCCGCAGCAAGTTGGAGCCCGGTTTTCCTCTCAGCGTGCAGTGAATGTCAGAGGGATGTGAGGAGAGTATTGCCTATTTGAATGCAGTGATCTCCTTCTACGGGGTCTATTTCATAGGTTCTCTGTTATCGGTCGTAGAGATTCATCTCTTACCTCCCTTTTCAGATCGACGATATACTCTTATATATACCATTACCTCTGCTGATTCTCGTTTCAGTACTGGTTTGGCTTTCTACAAACATGTAGATGAGTGTCCTGGGGTAAGTAAATCTTATTTTCTGTGACACTCCAAGCTATGGTTGGGCACTTTATTTATAAAGTTCTAAATATATGTATTCAAACATTTATTTGCCTTGACTCAGAATGTTCAACTTTCCTTATTTTCAGACAGTCAGTTTCATATTTGGGATAATGCATTTGATTTAATCATTTTTTCTTACCTTCAAAAATTTGACTCTTCCCTGTGGGCTGTTAGGCTCGCGGGGGCTGAAAATGCTTCATTTTATTGCGTCATTCTTGGCGCGGACTTTTTTGGCGCAAAAAATTCGTTTCCGTTTCCGGCGTCATACGTGTCGCCGGAAGTTGCGTCATTTTTTGACGTTATTTTGCGCCAAAAATGTCGGCGTTCCGGATGTGGCGTCATTTTGGCGCCAAAAAGCATTTAGGCGCCAAATAATGTGGGCGTCTTATTGGCGCGAAAAATATGGGCGTCGCTTTTGTCTCCACATTATTTAAGTCTCATTTTTCATTGCTTCTTGTTGCTAGAAGCTTGTTCTTTGGCATTTTTTCCCATTCCTGAAACTGTCATTTAAGTAATTTGATCAATTTTGCTTTATATATATGTTGTTTTTTCTCTTACATATTGCAAGATGTCTCACGTTGCATCTGAGCCAGAAGATACTACAGGAAAATCGCTGTCTAGTGCTGGATCTACCAAAGCTAAGTGTATCTGCTGTAAACTTTTGGTAGCTATTCCTCCAGCTGTTGTTTGTATTGATTGTCATGACAAACTTGTTAAAGCAGATAATATTTCCTTTAGTAAAGTACCATTGCCTGTTGCAGTTCCTTCAACATCTAAGGTGCAGAATGTTCCTGATAATATAAGAGATTTTGTTTCAGAATCCATAAAGAAGGCTATGTCTGTTATTTCTCCTTCTAGTAAACGTAAAAAATCTTTTAAAACTTCTCTCCCTACAGATGAATTTTTAAATGAACATCATCATTCTGATGACTCTTCTGGTTCAGAGGATTCTGTCTCAGAGATTGATGCTGATAAATCTTCATATTTATTTAAAATGGAATTCATTCGTTCTTTACTTAAAGAAGTACTAATTGCTTTAGAAATAGAGGATTCTGGTCCTCTTGATACTAATTCTAAACGTTTGGATAAGGTATTTAAAGCTCCTGTGGTTATTCCAGAAGTTTTTCCTGTTCCTAATGCTATTTCTGCAGTAATTTCCAAAGAATGGGATAAATTGGGTAATTCATTTACTCCTAAACGTTTTAAGCGATTATATCCTGTGCCGTCTGACAGATTAGAATTTTGGGACAAAATCCCTAAAGTTGATGGGGCTATTTCTACCCTTGCTAAACGTACTACTATTCCTACGTCAGATGGTACTTCGTTTAAGGATCCTTTAGATAGGAAAATTGAATCCTTTCTAAGAAAAGCTTATCTGTGTTCAGGTAATCTTCTTAGACCTGCTATATCTTTGGCTGATGTTGCTGCAGCTTCAACTTTCTGGTTGGAAACTTTAGCGCAACAAGTAACACATCATGATTCTCATGATATTATTATTCTTCTACAGCATGCTAATAATTTTATCTGTGATGCCATTTTTGATATTATCAGAGTTGATGTCAGGTTTATGTCTCTAGCTATTTTAGCTAGAAGAGCTTTATGGCTTAAAACTTGGAATGCTGATATGGCTTCTAAATCTACTTTACTTTCCATTTCTTTCCAGGGTAACAAATTATTTGGTTCTCAGTTGGATTCCATTATTTCAACTGTTACTGGTGGGAAAGGAACTTTTTTACCACAGGATAAAAAATCTAAAGGTAAAAGCAGGGCTAATAATCGTTTTCGTTCCTTTCGTTTCAACAAAGAACAAAAGCCTGATCCTTCATCCTCAGGAGCAGTTTCAGTTTGGAAACCATCTCCAGTCTGGAATAAATCCAAGCCAGCTAGAAAGGCAAAGCCTGCTTCTAAGTCCACATGAAGGTGCGGCCCTCATTCCAGCTCAGCTGGTAGGGGGCAGGTTACGTTTTTTCAAGGAAATTTGGATCAATTCTGTTCACAATCTTTGGATTCAGAGCATTGTTTCAGAAGGGTACAGAATTGGTTTCAAGATGAGACCTCCTGCAAAGAGATTTTTTCTTTCCCGTGTCCCAGTAAATCCAGTAAAAGCTCAAGCATTTCTGAAATGTGTTTCAGATCTAGAGTTGACTGGAGTAATTATGCCGGTTCCAGTTCCGGAACAGGGGATGGGGTTTTATTCAAATCTCTTCATTGTACCAAAGAAGGAGAATTCCTTCAGACCAGTTCTGGATCTAAAAATATTGAATCGTTATGTTAGAATACCAACGTTCAAGATGGTAACTGTAAGGACTATCTTGCCTTTTGTTCAGCAAGGGAATTATATGTCCACAATAGATTTACAGGATGCATATCTGCATATTCCGATTCATCCAGATCATTATCAGTTCCTGAGATTCTCTTTTCTGGACAAGCATTACCAGTTTGTGGCTCTGCCGTTTGGCCTAGCTACAGCTCCAAGAATTTTTACAAAGGTTCTCGGTGCCCTTCTGTCTGTAATCAGAGAACAGGGTATTGTGGTATTTCCTTATTTGGACGATATCTTGGTACTTGCTCAGTCTTTACATTTAGCAGAATCTCATACGAATCGACTTGTGTTGTTTCTTCAAGATCATGGTTGGAGGATCAATTTACCAAAAAGTTCTTTGATTCCTCAGACAAGGGTAACCTTTCTGGGTTTCCAGATGGATTCAGTGTCCATGACTCTGTCTTTAACAGACAAGAGACGTCTAAAATTGATTGCAGCTTGTCGAAACCTTCAGTCTCAATCATTCCCTTCGGTAGCCTTATGCATGGAAATTCTAGGTCTTATGACTGCTGCATCGGACGCGATCCCCTTTGCTCGTTTTCACATGCGACCTCTTCAGCTCTGTATGCTGAAGCAATGGTGCAAGGATTACACGAAGATATCTCAATTAATATCTTTAAAACCGATTGTTCGACACTCTCTAACATGGTGGACAGATCACCATCGTTTAATTCAGGGGGCTTCTTTTGTGCTTCCGACCTGGACTGTAATTTCAACAGATGCAAGTCTCACAGGTTGGGGAGCTGTGTGGGGATCTCTGACGGCACAAGGAGTTTGGGAATCTCAGGAGGTGAGATTACCGATCAATATTTTGGATCTCCGTGCAATTTTCAGAGCTCTTCAGTTTTGGCCTCTTCTGAAGAGAGAATCGTTCATTTGTTTTCAAACAGACAATGTCACAACTGTGGCATACATCAATCATCAAGGAGGGACTCACAGTCCTCTGGCTATGAAAGAAGTATCTCGAATTTTGGTTTGGGCGGAATCCAGCTCCTGTCTAATCTCTGCGGTTCATATCCCAGGTATAGACAATTGGGAAGCGGATTATCTCAGTCGCCAAACGTTGCATCCGGGCGAATGGTCTCTTCACCCAGAGGTATTTCTTCAGATTGTTCAAATGTGGGAACTTCCAGAAATAGATCTGATGGCGTCCCATCTAAACAAGAAACTTCCCAGGTATCTGTCCAGATCCCGGGATCCTCAGGCGGAGGCAGTGGATGCATTATCACTTCCTTGGAAGTATCATCCTGCCTATATCTTTCCGCCTCTAGTTCTTCTTCCAAGAGTAATCTCCAAGATTCTGAAGGAATGCTCGTTTGTTCTGCTGGTAGCTCCGGCATGGCCTCACAGGTTTTGGTATGCGAATCTTGTCCGGATGGCCTCTTGCCAACCGTGGACTCTTCCGTTAAGACCAGACCTTCTGTCACAAGGTCCTTTTTTCCATCAGGATCTGAAATCCTTAAATTTAAAGGTATGGAGATTGAACGCTTGATTCTTGGTCAAAGAGGTTTCTCTGACTCTGTGATTAATACTATGTTACAGGCTCGTAAATCTGTATCTCGAGAGATATATTATAGAGTCTGGAAGACTTATATTTCTTGGTGTCTTTCTCATCATTTTTCTTGGCATTCTTTTAGAATACCGAGAATTTTACAGTTTCTTCAGGATGGTTTAGATAAGGGTTTGTCCGCAAGTTCTTTGAAAGGACAAATCTCTGCTATTTCTGTTCTTTTTCACAGAAAGATTGCTATTCTTCCTGATATTCATTGTTTTGTACAAGCTTTGGTTCGTATAAAACCTGTTATTAAGTCAATTTCTCCTCCTTGGAGTTTGAATTTGGTTTTGGGAGCTCTTCAAGCTCCTCCGTTTGAACCTATGCATTCATTGGACATTAAATTACTTTCTTGGAAAGTTTTGTTCCTTTTGGCCATCTCTTCTGCCAGAAGAGTTTCTGAATTATCTGCTCTTTCTTGTGAGTCTCCTTTTCTGATTTTTCATCAGGATAAGGCGGTGTTGCGAACTTCTTTTGAATTTTTACCTAAAGTTGTGAATTCCAACAACATTAGTAGAGAAATTGTGGTTCCTTCATTATGTCCTAATCCTAAGAATTCTAAGGAGAAATAGTTGCATTCTTTGGATGTTGTTAGAGCTTTGAAATATTATGTTGAAGCTACGAAATCTTTCCGTAAGACTTCTAGTTTATTTGTTATCTTTTCCGGTTCTAGAAAAGGCCAGAAAGCTTCTGCCATTTCTTTGGCATCTTGGTTGAAATCTTTAATTCATCTTGCCTATGTTGAGTCGGGTAAAACTCCGCCTCAAAGAATTACAGCTCATTCTACTAGGTCAGTTTCTACTTCCTGGGCGTTTAGGAATGAAGCTTCGGTTGACCAGATTTGCAAAGCAGCAACTTGGTCCTCTTTGCATACTTTTACTAAATTCTACCATTTTGATGTATTTTCTTCTTCTGAAGCAGTTTTTGGTAGAAAAGTACTTCAGGCAGCGGTTTCAGTTTGAATCTTCTGCTTATGTTTTTCGTTAAACTTTATTTTTGGGTGTGGATTATTTTCAGCAGGAATTGGCTGTCTTTATTTTATCCCTCCCTCTCTAGTGACTCTTGTGTGGAAAGATCCACATCTTGGGTAGTCATTATCCCATACGTCACTAGCTCATGGACTCTTGCTAATTACATGAAAGAAAACATAATTTATGTAAGAACTTACCTGATAAATTCATTTCTTTCATATTAGCAAGAGTCCATGAGGCCCGCCCTTTTTTTGTGGTGGTTATGATTTTTGTATAAAGCACAATTATTCCAATTCCTTATTTTATATGCTTTCGCACTTTTTTATCACCCCACTTCTTGGCTATTCGTTAAACTGAATTGTGGGTGTGGTGAGGGGTGTATTTATAGGCATTTTGAGGTTTGGGAAACTTTGCCCCTCCTGGTAGGAATGTATATCCCATACGTCACTAGCTCATGGACTCTTGCTAATATGAAAGAAATTAATTTATCAGGTAAGTTCTTACATAAATTATGTTTTTGGGTTTTATGTCCCTTTTTGTAATGCTTTTTAATGCTAAAGTTTCTGAGTGATATTATTCAGGATTAACTGTACAAACAGCATTGCTTAACAAATGCTGTGTACCATGGTACCTCAAAAATGATAATACACAAACTGGAAATTAGCCTGACCAAGTTGCTTTGCTGCAACGAGTTTTACAGCTGCATTTTTACCCTTTTCTCTTGTTAAGTGTATCCAGTCCACGGATCATCCATTTCTTATGGAATATATTCTCCTTCCCAACAGGAAGCTGCAAGAGTCCACCCACAGCAAAGCTGCTATATAGCTCCTCCCCTAACTGCCATATTCAGTCATTCTCTTGCAAGCCTCAACATAATGCCCTTCCTCAGGATAGGTCCAAATCAAGGGCAAAAAATTGATAGGATCCCTAGGCATTGGAATTTATATCCCAGAGATATCTTCTGGATTTCAAAGATTCCCCCCCCAAAAAAGGGGAGATTTCGCCTTTCACAATTATCTGCAAACCAGATAAAGAAGGAGGCATTCTTACATTGTGTACGAGATCCATCCAGTTCCAAGAGAGGAACAGGGACAGAGTTTTTACTCAAATCTGTTTGTGGTTCCCAAGGAGAGGGAACCTTTGGATCTAAAGATCTTAAACAAATTCCTCAGAATTCCATCATTTAAGATGGAAACTATTCGTACCATCTTAACTATGATCCAGGAGAGTCAATAGAGGACTACAATGGATTTGAAGGATGCTTATCCTCACATTGTGATGCATAAAGATCACCATCGTTTTTCAGGTTTGCCTTTCTAGACAGGCATTACCAGTTTGTAGCTCTTTCCTTTTGGAGGTTCTGGGGTCGCTTTGGCGGTCGGGGCATAGAAGTGGCCCCTTATTTAGACGACATCCTGATACAGGCGTCAAACATCCAAATTGCCCAGTCTCATACGGACGTAGTACTGGCATTTCTGAGATCACATGGGTGGAAAGTGAACAAGGAAAGAGTTCTCTATCCCCAATCTCAAGGGTTTCCCTCCTAGGGACTCTGATAGATTCTGTAGAAATGAAAATTTACCTGACGGAGTCCAGGTTGTCAAAGTTTCTAAATTTCTGCCGTGTTTTTTTTTTTTTCATTCCATCCGCGCCCTTCGGTGGCTCAGTACATGAATGAAATCGGCTTAATGGTAGCGGCAAGGGACATAGTACCGTTTGCACGTCTACATTTCAGACCGCTGCAACTATGCATGCTCAGTCAGAGGAACGGGGATTACACAGATTTGTCCCCCTGTTAAACCTGGACCAAGAGACCAGAGATTCTCTTCTCTGGTGACTATGTCGGGTCCATCTGTCCAAGGGTATGACCTTCCGCAGGTCAGATGGGACAATTGTTACAATAGATGCCAGCCTTTTAGGTTGGGATGCAGTCTAGAACTCCCTGAAGGCTCAGGGATAGTGGACTTAGGAGGAGACCCTCCTTCTAATAAATATTCTGGAACTGGGAGTGATATTCCATGCTCTTCAGACTTGGCCTCAGTTAGCAACTCTGAGGTACATCATACTCAGTCGGACAATATACACGACTGTGGCTTACATCAGCCATCAAGGGGGAACAGAAGTTCTCTAGCGATGTTAGAAGTCTTACAATAATTCACTGGACAGAGACTCACTCTTGTCTATCAGCTATCCATATCCCAGGTGTTGAGAACTGGGAGGTGGATTTTCTAAGTAGTCAGACTTTTCTTCCGGGGGAGTGGGATTTCCTCCGGAGGTCAAGACCAAGCAGGAGAGGGCTTTGGTGTTTTTGACAGCGCCTGCGTAGCCACGCAGGACCTGGTATGCAGATCTGGTGGACATGTCATCCTTTCCATCACAGTCTCTGCTTCTGAGACAGGTCCCTCTACCTCAGGGTCCTTTCAACCATCTAAATAGAATCAATCTGAGATGGACTGCCTGGAGACTGAACGCTTGATGTTATCAAAGCATGGCTTCTCCGAGTCAGTCATTGATACCTTAATACAGACATGAAAGCCTGTCTCTAGGAAAATTGAACATAGATATGGTGTAAATATCTGATTGTTATGAATCCAAGGGTTACTCATGGAGTAAAGTCTGGATTCCCAGGATATTATCTTTTCTCCAAGATGTTTTTGAGAAAAGGGTTGTCAGCTAATTCCTTAAAAGGGGACAGATTTTTACTCTGTCTATTTTTTTGCACAAGCGTCTGGCAGGTATTCTAGACGTTCAGGCATTTGGTCAGGCTTTTGTTAGATCCAAGCCTGTGTTTAAAACTGTTGCTCCGCCATGGAGCTTAAACCTGATTCTTAAGGTTCTTCAAGAAGTTCCGTTTGAACCTTTTTTGTTCCATAGATATCAATCTTTATCTTGGAAAGTTCCTTTTGGGTAGCTAATTCCTCGACTCGTAGAGTCTCCAAGTTATCTGTGTTACAATGTGATTCTCCTTATCTGGTCCTTCGTACGGATAAGGTAGTCCTGCGTACCAACCTGGGTTTTTTCCTAAGGTGGTATCTAACAAGTACATCACTCAAGAGATAGTTGTTCCATGCTTGTATCCTAATCCTTCCTCAAAGAAGGAACGTCTATTACACAATATTGGACGTGGTTTGTGCTTTAAAGTTTTACTTACAAGCTACTACAGTTTTCATCAAACGTTCACCTTGTTTGTTGTCTATTCTGGACAGAGGAGAGGTCAAAAGACTTCAGCAGCCTCTCTGTCTTTTTGGTTAAAAAGCATAATTCATTTAGCTTATGAGACTGCTGGACAGCAGCCTCCTGAAGGGATTACAGCTCATTCTACTAGAGCTGTGGTTTTCACATGGGCCTTTTTTAAATGTGGCTTCTGTTGAACAGATTTACAAGACGGAGTCTTGGTCTGCGCTTCATACTTTTCAAATTTAACAAATTTGATACCTTGCTTCTTCGGAGGCTATTTTTGGGAGAAAGGGTTTTTTACAGGCAGTGGTAACTTCCGTTTAAGTACCTGCCTTGTCCCTCCCATCATCCGTGTACTTTAGCTTTGGTATTGGTATTCCATAAGTAATGGATGATCCGTGGACTGGATACACTTAACAAGAGAAAACATAATTTATGCTTACCTGATAAATTTATTTCTCTTGTAGTGTATCCAGTCCACGGCCCGCCCTGTCACTTTAAGGCAGGTAATTTTTTCATTTGAACTACAGTCACCACTGCACCCTATGGTTTTTCCTTTCTCTGCATGTTTTCGGTCGAATGACTGACTGAATATGGCAGTTAGGGGAGGAGCTATATAGCAGCTTTGCTGTGGGTGGACTCTTGCAGCTTCCTGTTGGGAAGGAGAATATATTCCATAAGTAATGGATGATCCGTGGACTGGATACACTACAAGAGAAATAAATTTATCAGGTAAGCATAAATTATGTTTTTGCAAGGGGCACTAGCACAGCTGTCTTTCCATTATACAGCTAGGGTAGGAGCGATAGAGATATATCTATATCTATATTATCTATATCTATATTATCTATATCTATATCCTTCTAATCTCCTTATTGGAAAGAGGGGAGTCCCACCATACAAAAACTTGTTGCTGTCAGTTTGTCATCATGGTAAAAATGATTACCTGACAGTAACCTCTACCCTTGTTGTGTCTTATAGATCCTTTCTTCTCTCTGCTATTAAAAATTATAAAAATTCATATTAATGGTAGAGCTTGAATGAATATATAGATAGATATAGAGAGAGAGAGATTATTTTATAAGGATCTCTCGCATTGCACTACTGGCAGCTAGCTGAACACATCCAGTAAGCTAATCACAGCAGACAAATGTGTGCAGGCATCAATCAGTAGCTAGCTCTCACTAGTGTATGATATGTGCTTATTCTTTTTCAAAAAAGGATAATAAGAGAACAAAGCGCATTTGAAAATAGAAGTGAATTTTAAAGTGTCTTAAATTTATATGCTCCATCTGAATCGTGCATGTTTAATTTTGACTTTCTTATCCTTTTTAATATTTTTTAATACAGCGGTAGGAACATGTGTGTATATATATATATATTATAAAGTTTTTTTACCCCTCTGTAAAACCAGAGGTTTGTGTAGTGTTTGTGTTTTGTTTTTTTAAGTCCTACTCCATTTCTGCATAAAATGGCTTGGATTTGATACTCTTTAAAACAGCTTAAGGCAATTTTTCTTCATCCTAATAACCTTTTTAAAATAGGGGATGTAAAAAATAATTGAGAATTAGGGAGAGCTAAACTGTGGTATAAAATTAATGGGGGGCTTTTATTTAAAAATAAAAAAATATTCTATCATTTTATTGAAGAAATAAGTGTCCTAGCACAACTGTCGCCAACCTGTGGTCCGTGACACCATCAAGCAGGAATTAATCTCCTCTGATGATGGTGTCACCCCCGTCGTGCCACAACTCCCTACAGTTCCTGGCTGGACATCGGTGAAAACTGACGGAGGAGAAGTTAAATTACAATCTACCTACGCAAGTTGCGTAGTACTGCGCAACTTGTGTAGCTAGATTGTATTTTTAACTCCTCCCACCTGGCACGTTGCTCAGAGGAAGATGCTTCCATTCTAAAGCCAGCAGAGGCTGGTATAGTCTTGGCTTAAAATAGTGGAATTAAAGTAAAGTATATCAAAAAAAGAAAATCTTACAAAAAAATTCTCTCATATTTAATTTATTTTCTTACCTATACCTGTCTCTTTGTTGTAGTTTTCCTAATTCTTTCAGATGGACTTACGTTACTGTTTGTCTTTCTTCTTCCTCCTTTTTTATTTATTTTTTTTAAATATTAATTATTTTTCATTCTAATATTTTTTCCGCACACAAAGCCATTTCACCTAAATTCCAGTAATTACCATCCAGCAGATCAGCCATATCCCACCGGTATTATAGTGATTGCCAGTAACATCAGTTGTGGTTAGCTCACATCCATATTGAGAGCTTTCTGATATAAACTTAATTTATGACTCAAATGTCTGTCAATGATCATAAATAGATTTGAATAATTCCTAACTGGAGAGGTGACTTGGAAGTCTTGTGGTCCTTTTAAACATAATTCTTTCTTTTTTTCCTTCTTTCTGCCCTTCTGTTTCCAGCTCAAAAGTTGGCACTCACCCTTTATCTGTAATTTGAAAGTATTCTCTCAGTTCTGTCATTCAGTTAGTTAATTCCAAAAATTATTATATTAATAAGGTAAACTTACGTATGTGTGTATATATGTATGTATGTATATGTATATATATATGTATGTATGTGTGTATGTATGTGTGTGTATATATATATATATATATATATATATATATATATATATATATATATGTATATATGTATGTATGTATATATATATATATATATATATGTATATATATATATATATATATATATATATATATATATATATATATATATATATATATATATATATATATATATATATATATATATATATTTCTTCTGTTAAGTGTGATCAGTCCACGGGTCATCATTACTTCTGGGATATTACTCCTCCCCAACAGGAAGTGCAAGAGGATTCACCCAGCAGAGCTGCATATAGCTCCTCCCCTCTACGTCACTCCCAGTCATTCTCTTGCACCCAACGACTAGATAGGATGTGTAAGAGGACTATGGTGATTATACTTAGTTTTATATCTTCAATCAAAAGTTTGTTATTTTAAAATAGCACCGGAGTGTGTTATTACCTCTCTGGCAGAGTTTGAAGAAGAATCTACCAGAGTTTTGCTATGATTTTAGCCGGAGTAGTTAAGATCATATTGCTGTTCTCGGCCATCTGAGGAGTGAGGTAAACTTCAGATCAGGGGACAGCGGGCAGATGAATCTACATAGAGGTATGTAGCAGTTTTTATTTTCTGACAATGGAATTGATGAGAAAATCCTGCCATACCGATATAATGTCATGTATGTATACTTTACACTTCAGTATTCTGGGGAATGGTACTTCACTAGAATTACACTGTAAGAAATACATAAAGCTGTTTAATAACTAGAGATTATGTTTAACGTTTTTGCTGGAATGTAAAATCGTTTTCATTTGCTGAGGTACTGTGTGAATAAATGTTTGGGCACTATTTTTCCACTTGGCAGTTGCTTAATCTGTTTTTCTGACAGTTTCTGTTCTCCCTCACTGCTGTGTGTGAGGGGGAGGGGCTGTTTTTGGCGCTTTTACTATGCATCAAATATTTCAGTCAGCAACTCATTGTATTCCCTGCATGATCCGGTTCATCTCTACAGAGCTCAGGGGTCTTCAAAACTTATTTTGAGGGAGGTAATTTCTCTCAGCAGAGCTGTGAGAATTATAGTTTGACTGAGATAAAAAACGTTTATTCTGTAATTTGTTTCCTGCTTTCAGAATTTGTTATCTTTGCTAATGGGATTAAACCTTTGCTAAAGTTGTGTTGTTTACAAGGATTGAGGCTATAACTGTTTCAATTTATTAATTTTCAACTGTCATAGATCTTCTGTGCTTCTTAAAGGCACAGTACGTTTTAATATTATTCTAATTGAATTGTATTTCCAAGTTGCAAGTTTATTTGCTAGTGTGTTAAACATGTCTGATTCAGAGGATGATACCTGTGTCATTTGTTGCAATGCCAAAGTGGAGCCCAATAGAAATTTATGTACTAACTGTATTGATGCTACTTTAAATAAAAGTCAATCTGTACAAATTGAACAAATTTCACCAAACAACGAGGGGAGAGTTATGCCGACTAACTCGCCTCACGTGTCAGTACCTACATCTCCCGCTCAGAGGGAGGTGCGTGATATTGTAGCGCCGAGTAAATCTGGGCGGCCATTACAAATCACATTACAGGATATGGCTACTGTTATGACTGAGGTTTTGGCTAAATTACCAGAACTAAGAGGTAAGCGTGATCACTCTGGGGTGAGAACAGAGTGCGCTGATAATATTAGGGCCATGTCAGACACTGCGTCACAGGTGGCAGAACATGAGGACGGAGAACTTCATTCTGTGGGTGACGGTTCTGATCCAAACAGACTGGATTCAGATATTTCAAATTTTAAATTTAAACTGGAAAACCTCCGTGTATTACTAGGGGAGGTGTTAGCGGCTCTGAATGATTGTAACACAGTTGCAATACCAGAGAAAATGTGTAGGTTGGATAAATATTTTGCGGTACCGACGAGTACTGAGGTTTTTCCTATACCTAAGAGACTTACTGAAATTGTTACTAAGGAGTGGGATAGACCCGGTGTGCCGTTCTCACCCCCTCCGATATTTAGAAAAATGTTTCCAATAGACGCCACCACAAGGGACTTATGGCAAACGGTCCCTAAGGTGGAGGGAGCAGTTTCTACCTTAGCTAAGCGTACCACTATCCCGGTGGAGGATAGCTGTGCTTTTTCAGATCCAATGGATAAAAAGTTAGAGGGTTACCTTAAGAAAATGTTTGTTCAACAAGGTTTTATATTGCAACCCCTTGCATGCATTGCGCCGATCACGGCTGCAGCGGCATTCTGGATTGAGTCTCTGGAAGAGAACATTGGTTCAGCTACTCTGGACGACATTACGGACAGGCTTAGAGTCCTTAAACTATCTAATTCATTCATTTCGGAGGCCGTAGTACATCTTACTAAACTTACGGCGAAGAATTCAGGATTCGCCATTCAGGCACGCAGGGCACTGTGGCTAAAATCCTGGTCAGCTGATGTTACTTCTAAGTCTAAATTGCTTAATATACCTTTCAAAGGGCAGACCTTATTCGGGCCCGGGTTGAAAGAGATTATCGCTGACATTACAGGAGGTAAAGGCCATGCCCTGCCTCAGGACAAAGCCAAGACTAGACAGTCTAATTTTCGTTCCTTTCGTAATTTCAAAGCAGGAGCAGCATCAACTTCCTCTGCACCAAAACAGGAAGGAGCTGTTGCTCGCTACAGACAAGGCTGGAAACCTAACCAGTCCTGGAACAAGGGCAAGCAGACTAGGAAACCTGCTGCTGCCCCTAAAACAGCATGAATTGAGGGCCCCCGATCCGGGATCGGATCTAGTGGGGGGCAGACTTTCTCTCTTCGCCCAGGCTTGGGCAAGAGATGTTCAGGATCCCTGGGCGCTAGAGATAATATCTCAGGGATACCTTCTGCACTTCAAATACTCTCCTCCAAGAGAGAGATTTCATCTGTCAAGATTGTCAACAATCCAGACAAAGAAAGAGGCGTTTCTACGCTGCGTACAAGAGCTCTTGTTAATGGGAGTAATCCATCCAGTTCCACGATCGGAACAGGGACAGGGGTTTTACTCAAATCTGTTTGTGGTTCCCAAAAAAGAGGGAACTTTCAGACCAATCCTGGACTTAAAGATCCTAAACAAATTCCTAAGAGTTCCATCCTTCAAGATGGAGACTATTCGGACAATTTTACCTATGATCCAAGAGGGTCAATACATGACCACTGTAGATTTAAAAGATGCTTACCTTCACATACCGATTCACAAAGATCATTATCGGTACCTAAGGTTTGCCTTCCTAGACAGGCATTACCAGTTTGTGGCTCTTCCATTCGGATTGGCTACAGCTCCAAGAATCTTCACAAAGGTTCTGGGTGCTCTTCTGGCGGTACTAAGACCGCGGGGAATCTCGGTAGCTCCATACCTAGACGACATTCTGATACAAGCTTCAAGCTTTCAAACTGCCAAGTCTCATACAGAGTTAGTGCTGGCATTTCTAAGGTCACATGGATGGAAGGTGAACGAAAAGAAAAGTTCACTCGTTCCACTCACAAGAGTTCCCTTCCTGGGGACTCTTATAGATTCTGTAGAAATGAAGATTTACCTGACAGAGGACAGGCTAACAAGACTTCAAGGTGCTTGCCGCACCCTTCATTCCATTCAACACCCGTCAGTGGCTCAATGCATGGAGGTAATCGGCTTAATGGTAGCGGCAATGGACATAGTACCCTTTGCACGCTTACACCTCAGACCACTGCAACTGTGCATGCTAAGTCAGTGGAATGGGGATTACTCAGACTTATCCCCTTCTCTGAATCTGGATCAAGAGACCAGAAATTCTCTTCTATGGTGGCTTTCTCGGCCACATCTGTCCAGGGGGATGCCATTCAGCAGACCAGACTGGACAATTGTAACAACAGACGCCAGCCTTCTAGGTTGGGGTGCCGTCTGGAATTCTCTGAAGGCTCAGGGACAATGGAGTCAGGAGGAGAGTCTCCTGCCAATAAACATTCTGGAATTGAGAGCAGTTCTCAATGCCCTCCTGGCTTGGCCCCAGTTGACAACTCGGGGGTTCATCAGGTTTCAGTCGGACAACATCACGACTGTAGCTTACATCAACCATCAGGGAGGGACAAGAAGCTCCCTAGCTATGATGGAAGTATCAAAGATAATTTGCTGGGCAGAGTCTCACTCTTGCCACCTGTCAGCAATCCACATCCCGGGAGTGGAGAACTGGGAGGCGGATTTCTTAAGTCGTCAGACTTTTCATCCGGGGGAGTGGGAACTTCATCCGGAGGTCTTTGCCCAAATACTTCGACGTTGGGGCAAACCAGAGATAGATCTCATGGCGTCTCGACAGAACGCCAAGCTTCCTTGTTACGGGTCCAGATCCAGGGATCCAGGAGCAGTCCTGATAGATGCTCTGACAGCACCTTGGGACTTCAGGATGGCTTACGTGTTTCCACCCTTCCCGTTGCTTCCTCGATTGATTGCCAGAATCAAACAAGAGAGAGCATCAGTGATTCTAATAGCACCTGCGTGGCCACGCAGGACTTGGTATGCAGACCTGGTGGACATGTCATCCTGTCCACCTTGGTCTCTACCTCTGAAACAGGACCTTCTGATACAGGGTCCCTTCAAACATCAAAATCTAACTTCTCTGAAGCTGACTGCTTGGAAATTGAACGCTTGATTTTATCAAGACGTGGATTTTCTGAGTCAGTTATTGATACCTTAATACAGGCTAGGAAACCTGTTACCAGAAAGATTTACCATAAGATATGGCGTAAATACCTATATTGGTGTGAATCCAAAGGTTACTCTTGGAGTAAGGTTAGGATTCCTAGGATATTGTCTTTTCTACAAGAAGGTTTAGAAAAGGGTTTATCTGCTAGTTCATTAAAGGGACAGATCTCAGCTCTGTCCATTCTGTTACACAAACGTCTGTCAGAAGTTCCTGACGTCCAGGCTTTTTGTCAGGCTTTGGCCAGGATTAAGCCTGTGTTTAAAACGGTTGCTCCACCATGGAGTTTAAACCTTGTTCTTAATGTTTTACAGGGCGTTCCGTTTGAACCCCTTCATTCCATTGATATAAAGTTGTTATCTTGGAAAGTTCTATTTTTAATGGCTATTTCCTCGGCTCGAAGAGTCTCTGAATTATCAGCCTTACATTGTGATTCTCCTTATTTGATTTTTCATTCGGATAAGGTAGTCCTGCGTACTAAACCTGGGTTCTTACCTAAGGTAGTTACTAACAGGAATATCAATCAAGAGATTGTTGTTCCTTCTTTATGCCCAAATCCTTCTTCAAAGAAGGAACGTCTACTGCACAACCTGGATGTAGTCCGTGCTCTAAAATTTTACTTACAGGCAACTAAGGAATTTCGACAAACGTCTTCTCTGTTTGTCATTTACTCTGGGCAGAGGAGAGGTCAAAAAGCTTCCGCTACCTCTCTTTCTTTTTGGCTTCGTAGCATAATTCGTTTAGCTTATGAGACTGCTGGACAGCAGCCTCCTGAAAGAATTACAGCTCATTCTACTAGAGCTGTGGCTTCCACTTGGGCCTTCAAGAATGAGGCCTCTGTTGAACAGATTTGCAAGGCTGCAACTTGGTCTTCGCTTCATACTTTTTCCAAATTTTACAAATTTGACACTTTTGCTTCATCGGAGGCTATTTTTGGGAGAAAGGTTCTTCAGGCAGTGGTTCCTTCTGTATAAAGAGCCTGCCTATCCCTCCCGTCATCCGTGTACTTTTGCTTTGGTATTGGTATCCCAGAAGTAATGATGACCTGTGGACTGATCACACTTAACAGAAGAAAACATAATTTATGCTTACCTGATAAATTCCTTTCTTCTGTAGTGTGATCAGTCCACGGCCCGCCCTGTTTTTAAGGCAGGTAAATATTTTTTAATTTATACTCCAGTCACCACTTCACCCTTGGCTTTTCCTTTCTCGTTGGTCCTTGGTCGAATGACTGGGAGTGACGTAGAGGGGAGGAGCTATATGCAGCTCTGCTGGGTGAATCCTCTTGCACTTCCTGTTGGGGAGGAGTAATATCCCAGAAGTAATGATGACCCGTGGACTGATCACACTACAGAAGAAAGGAATTTATCAGGTAAGCATAAATTATGTTATATATATATATATATATATATATATATATATATATATATATATATATATATATATATATATATATATATATATATATATATATATATATATATATATATATATATATATATATATATATATATTGTGTCAATGGTGGTGCGGCACTCTCAGACATAAAGCAGGTATATTTCTGCCCGGGGTGCACTTTAAAGTACAATCAATCCAAAATGAAAGGCACTCACCGGGTCTTTAAATGAAGAATTCTTCGATAAGGTGACGTTTCGGGGGTTTCCCCTGTCCTCAAACCAACATACATGAATGAGTGTGTTGGTTTGAGGACGGTGGAACCCAGAAACGTCACCTTATTAAAGAATGTTTCTTCTTTTAAAGACCCGGTGAGTGCCTTTCATTTTGTATTGTGTGTTTTATATATAGTTTTTTTTTTTTTTTTTTTTTTTTTTTTTAAAGAAAAAAATTTGTTAGTGGTCCACGGATTCAAAATTGTGATTTTAGTGGTCCCTGAGGTCCAAAAGGTTGGTGATCCCTGTCCTAGCATGTTTTAAATTAAGTTTAACTTGTTTACAAAGTTCTGGCCAACCTTCCTTTTCAGTGACTTTGGAGGCAAGGACAGCCAGAGGCTCAATTGCTTAAGTCATTATGAAATAAAATTGTATGGGAATAAATAAATGTATGCTAAAAGAACCAAGGTGGATACCTTTTTTGAAATACGGTATATACATATTTTAAGTTTTAACAGAACTAGACCTTGCAAAAGTAAATAAAATGGTGTGTTAGTGATTGGACTGGAAGTGCTGCACTAAAATATTAAAATTATATTTAAAAAAAATAATAAAAAAAAATTGTGTATATATATATATATATATATATATATATATATATATATATATATATATATATATATATATATATATATATATATATATATATATATATATATATATATATATATATATATATATATATTACACACTGTAAAATGACAGTTGCCTAAATGCTATGCTATTTGCTAATGCCTGTTATAAAAAATACTATTTCCCCACTAGTATGCCGGGATATTACAAGACATCACTGAGATCTGTGACTTTATTATATAAAGTCTGCATGTGACATTGTACCTGTCTTCCAACTGCCTGTGATGTATTTTTTTTTTTTTATATATATATAATGTACAGCAAACTGGATATGCCACGTGTTTGCATGCAGATTATAACGAATCATACTTTGTTGCAGCACAGAGATACTCCTGAGAACAACACAGACACTCCCTTTGACTTCACTGCAGAAAATTACAAGGTACAGTGTTCTGGAATATGTTTACATAACATGCATGTTTGAGATCAGTTTGGACCCTTAGATAATACAGTACAATTGCTTGTTACTGAGTTTGCTGCTCCATTTCTAAAGTGGGTTAGGTTTCTGATAGACTTTTGTTTTCTGTTTTGTAAGAGAATAGAAGCTATAATTGGCAACTACCCAGAAGGTCACAAAGCAGCAGCTGTAATCCCAGTGCTTGACTTGGCACAGAGGCAACACGGATGGCTGCCCATTTCTGCTATGAACAAGGTAAGGTAGCAATTACTAAGGAAAATGCTCTCTACTTTCCAAACAGTATTTTGTCTGGTCTAGTTACTTGTTGTTGTGCCTTATAAGCAGACACATGAATCTGGTTTATTGGCCTAATTTGGGATGTAGAAACCATGTTTAATTGATTATTAATTACAGTAGAATTGCATAATAAAAAAGTACATAATAAAAAGACAATGCAATAGCACTGAATTCTATGAGCGGTAGATTTTGTTTTGAGCATTTTCAAAATGTACTTTACCGGCCCCCTGTATTATGTGACAGCCAATCGCAGGCTCATATATGTATAGCTTGTGAGCTCTTGCACATGCTCAGTGTGCATAAAAAGACTGTCCAATATTAAAGGGACAGTCAACACCCAAAATACACTTACTTTATTGTAATAGTTGCCACCCGATTAGTCTATACATCGTTATTCACAGGAGTAATCCACACGGAATAGCTACTTTTTTTGTAAAAGTTTAGTGCCGTTTTGAAAAAAACATGGATCCCAAACTCCTCCTCTCATCGTCGTCTTCCCCACAGCTTCTTTCGCTTTTTTTTAAAATGCTCTTGTGCCCGGAAAAGTTGATGACATCAGGAGGCCAAGCTTTTAGCTTAACACATGCAAATTCTCTTCGCTTTGTGTCATACAATGGGAATCTCTATCTCTCTATCTCTCTCTGTCTCTCTATCTCTCTGTCTCTCTATCTCTCTGTCTCTCTATCTCTCTCTATCTCTCTCTCTATCTATCTCTCTCTATCTCTATCTCTCTCTCTCTATCTATCTCTATCTCTATCTATCTCTATCTCTCTCTCTCTCTCTCTCTCTATCTCTATCTCTATCTCTCTCTATCTATCTCTCTCTCTCTCTATCTATCTCTATCTCTCTCTATCTCTCTCTATCTCTATCTCTCTCTCTATCTATCTATCTCTATCTCTCTCTCTCTCTATCTCTCTCTATCTATCTCTATCTCTCTCTCTCTCTATCTATCTCTATCTCTCTCTATCTATCTCTCTATCTATCTATCTATCTCTCTCTCTATCTATCTATCTATCTATTTATTTAAATTTTTAATTTTCCCTTTAAAAAAAAAAGTAGTTTTTTCTCTTGTAAGGTGTATCCAGTCCATGGGTTCATCCATTACTTGTGGGATATTCTCCTTCCCAACAGGAAGTTGCAAGAGGACACCCACAGCAGAGCTGTCTATATAGCTCCTCCCCTAACCTCCAGTCATTCTCTTGCAACTCTCGACAAGATAGGAAGTCTCAAGAGATATGTGGTGACTTAGTGTAGTTTTACCTTCAATCAAGAGTTTGTTATTTTTAAACGGTACCGGCGTTGTACTGTTTTACTCTCAGGCAGAAATTATAAGAAGAATTCTGCCTGGAGGTTGATGATCTTAGCGGTTTGTAACTAAGGTCCATTGCTGTTCTCAAACATAACTGAAGAGTATGGGAAAACTTCAGTTGGGGGAACGGTCTGCAGATTACCTGCTTTGAGGTATGTTCAGTATTTTTATTTCTAGAGAGATAAGTTCTAGAAAATGCTGACAGAGCCTTGTGTATTTGAGGTAAGCTAGATGCAGTGATTTAACAACGACTGGGATCATGCTTACAAAACAGGGTAATACTCATGTTAATACTCCTATTACTTGGTGACA
>NW_026512248.1:0-123050 GCF_027579735.1 Bombina bombina
GGTGAACACGACTCAAGGTAGGGAGATCTTCAGGGGGGTAGTGTTAGGTTTATTTAAGGGGGGTTTGGGTTAGAGTAGGGGTATGTGGGTGGTGGGTTGTAATGTGGGGGGGGGATTGTGTTTTTTTTTTACAGGCAAAAGAGCTGTTTTCTTTGGGGCATGCCCCGCAAAGGGCCCTGTTCAGGGCTGGTAAGGTAATAGAGCTGTTAACTTTTGTAATTTAGTATAGGGTAGGGCATTTTTTTTTATTTTGGGGGGCTTTGTTATTTTATTAGGGGGCTTAGATTAGGTGTAATTAGTTTAAAATTCTTGTAATATTTTTTTATTTTTTGTATTAGTTATATTGTAGCTATATTAGGGTTTATTTTATAGGTAAGTATTTAGTTTTAAATATGATTCATTTATTTAGTTAATTTAATGATAGTGTAGTGTTAGGTGTTAGTGTAACTTAGGTTAGGATTTATTTTACAGGTAAATTTGTATTTATTTTAGCTAGGTAGTTATTAAATAGTTATTAACTATTTAATAACTATTGTACCTAGTTAAAATAAATACAAAGTTGCCTGTAAAATAAAAATAAATGCTAAAATAGCTACAATGTAACTATTAGTTATATTGCAGCTATCTTAGGCCTAGATTTAGAGTTCGGCGGTAGCCGTCAAAACCAGCGTTAGAGGCTCCTAACGCGGGTTTTTTACGCACTCCGGTATTTAGAGTTTATTTACCGCGACTCAAAATACACCTAACGCTCAACTTTCTACCGCCACCTCAGACCCAGTAGTAAACATATACCGCACAAAAAAACATCCACGAATCACAAAACAAATATTACACAAAGTACACTTACACTCATACAAACACAACACTATCTTTATTTTTCGTATTTTTTATTTTTTCTTTAAAATACAAAGGATTAAAGTTGCGAGATCTCGGGTGTTTGAAAAAAATCCACACAAATCCATTTTCCCATTGACTTACATGGACATACGGGAAAAGACCCTCATATACCTACATCTAACGAATAACATTATCACAAACATACACTCATCGATGCATACAAACAATATACACCACATTACATACACAAAATATTTATTTATTACAAAAAGAACACGATTTAGTTACTTTTTCACACAAGCTCATGACGTCACTCACTTTACGAGGAAAACCAGTCTTAGAAAAAAAAATATAGAATTCTTTGGAGCCTCCATTGACTTCTATTGGGAAGACGTGCTCGTGCACGCGAAACCCTCATTTCCCTAACGCACGCAAATAGCGTAGACTGAAAAACTCCAAATACCAGCGCTAGAAAATACATGATTTCATGCGTTAGACCCAGCTATGATAAATAGATCAAGAAATGACTATTTCCCTATGGTGGACTTATGTTTTTTAATATTAAATATTCACCACACCATAAATATTTTTAACACTTTTAGATTACATCAACTACAAATCCCCATCACTAGTAACACATTATTATTTCAATAAAATTACATTTACAATTAAAATAAAATTCAATACACATTTCTGGATTCACAAACACTACACAATGGGAAACATCTCTCATTTACCTTTATTATTGCATTTCTGTTATTCAACTCATATGCTTGCAGCAACTGCATATCTACATAGGCTTAACACATGATCACTCATGGATGCACATACATTACTTTTAACATTCAATCATACATGTGCATTCAAATGATGGGGGAAAAACACATTACATTCTCTCGAGGAATCACAAAACACAACATATGGATTTTACTGTACTTTTAACATCATGATTCCATCACCAGAAACCATTAGGAATTACGTACAACAAGAACATCATTACACCAGATTACAGATGTCACTTTATGGGAAGGAACAACAATGCCAGACCGCTATATAGAAGTCAGCATATGTGGGACACAATCACAATATATACGTACATGTACATAACACGCATCACCCATCACGCAACCACAAAGCACACATTTAGATTTTATTCAGCACACAATAACAATGTAGCACAATACAACAACACAATGAGGATTTCACAACTACATAGGCAGGTTAATAATATCATGACGTCATTAGAAGATTCAACCATACACATCACAGATTCACCACTGTACCGCCCCTTTAGGAACTTTAACACTCAATACTACAATACAACATATACGTAAAACACACTTTTGAACAGCATTATTATGGAGATTTCAATGGGACAATTCAGAAATATTGTCAGATCGCACATCAATTATATATATAATACTACAGATGACAGCCGGAAGTTATTCAGTATTCGTGCAATTTTTATGGGACGCATACAATATCGTCAGATCGAAAATCACTTATATATATAATACTACAGATGACAGCCGGAAGTTATTCAGTATTAGTGCGATTTGAAAGGGACGCATACAATATTCACATCTCGGCAATCACTTATATATACAATACTACAGATGACAGCCGGAAGTTATTCAGTATTAGTGCGATTTGAAAGGGACGCATACAATATTGACTGCTCGGAAATCACTTATATATACAATACTACAGATGACAGCCGGAAGTTCTTCAGTATTATTGCGATTTTACAGGGACGCATACAATATTGACATCTCAGCAATCACTTATATATACACAATACTACAGATGGCAGACGGGAAGTTATTCAGTATTAGTGCGATTTGAAAGGGACGCATACAATATTGACAGCTCGGCAATCACTTATATATACAATACTACAGATGGCAGACGGGAATTTCGGAATTATTATTGCGATTTGAAAGGGACGCGTACAATATTGACAGCTCGGCAATCACTTATATATACAATACTACAGATGGCAGACGGGAAGTTCGGAATTATTATTGCGATTTTAATGGGACGCATACAATATTGACATCTCGGCAATCACTTATATATACAATACTACAGATGGCAGACGGGAAGTTCGGAATTATTATTGCGATTTTAAAGGGACGCGTACAATATTGACAGCTCGGCAATCACTTATATATATAATACTACAGATGACAGACGGGAAGTTCTGAATTATTATTGCGATTTTAAAGGGACGCATACAATATTGACAGCTCTGAAATCACTTATATATACAATACTACAGATGTTACTTTATCATTTACAAACAATATTGCAGCAACATTGATCGATCACATTCGATGCACATTATACACAACTATGCACTTTCATTCATGTTAGCCTGGACGTGTGCTTGTTACTATAACATCGCGTTTAGGAAATATTGATTACGCATATGATCAAACATTACAAACATGCACTGTATGTGTGATATTTGACACTTTCACATTGAGAATCATTGTTTGAAACTAACATTTCAGCAAACAACAAATAAACGCCCACTGTGAAAGCATTCGCGCCGCTCACATACAAACAGGTGAATACAATCAGCAATCATTACAAACTCACTACCATTGGACTAATTGTACTATAAATCCCCCAAACAACATGGCCAATGCATCACTTGTGATCCACATCAGATCAAGTGCATACCTTGTTACGCTGTTTTGAAAGATGGATGACGATGACATGGTAGACGCTGCTGGTGGTGCTATTGGCGAACTAGCTGTTGGTCGAATCAGGCAGCCTCGGCGGCTCAGACCGAGACGAAGGGGTCGTCTGGTTCGAGGTCCTCGTGTCTACAGGGTGAGACCCACCTTGGAAAACATGAGTGACTTTGAGGTTTTTGATAAGTATCGGCTCGATCGCGAACAGCTCATTGGCCTTTACGATCTTCTTAAACCTCATTTGGAGCCACGTATACAAATAAGGACTGCTGTTCCCCCCATGAGTAAGATGCTAAGCTGTCTATACGTCCTGGCCTCCGGGAGTTTTCAATCCGGAGAACTGTACATGCATGGCCTGGCTCAAGGTACATTCTCTGGGGTGTTTGATAACTTTCTGAACGCCATGGTACGTATCAGTAAGCAATACATAGGATTCCCACAGAATGATGGTGATTGGAGGCGCCTGAAGCGGGAATTCTTTGATATTGCTCAATTGCCCAATGTCTTGGGAGCCATTGATTGTACCCACATTGCGCTGCGTGCTCCAATTGATGACTTGCCCTTCAGAAATCGCAAACATTTTCATAGCCTCAACGTGCAGTATGTTTGTGACGCACGGATGAGGATTATGCATGTGTATGCGAATTTTGGAGGTGCTTGTCATGATGCCCGCATCCTCTCTCTGTCGTCCCTGTGGAGACAGTTTGAGGAAAGACAAATGCCCCCTGGTTATCTCGTTGGTGAGTATTTGTGCACAACATGGTTAATTATTTTGACAATTGCCCCTGTATTTTTTAACTGTTAGCGTCATGTTCAGCTATAGGATTAAATTTAACCATTTGTTATTTACCGACGCTAATGTCTATTTTTATTGAAATGCAGATATGTAGCATGTCTTACCTTAAGTGTTCAGATAGAGAATGCAATGTAAACATGTAGTTAGCATTTTACACAAGGTTTGTTTTAGGAGAAATACGCATATGTAGCATGTCTTAGATGAAATGGCAAGATATTATCTCATGCAATTTAACCCTGTCATTGTCTTTTTCTGCTAATGTCTATTTTTATTGAAATGCAGATATGTAGCATGTCTTACCTTAAGTGTTCATATAGAGAATGCAATGTAAACATGTAGTTAGCATTTTACACAAGGTTTGGTTTAGGAGAAATACGCATATGTAGCATGTCTTAGATGAAATGGCAAGATATTATCTCATGCAATTTAACCCTGTCATTGTCTTTTTCTGCTAATGTCTAGTTTTATTGAAATGCAGATATGTAGAATGTCTTACCTTAAGTGTTCATATAGAGAATGCAATGTAAACATGTAGTTAGCATTTTACACAAGGTTTGGTTTAGGAGAAATACGCATATGTAGCATGTCTTAGATGAAATAGCAAGATATTATCTCATGCAATTTAACCCTGTCATTGTCTATTTCTGCTAATGTCTAGTTTTATTGAAATGCAGATATGTAGCATGTCTTACCTTAAGTGTTCAGATAGAGAATGCAATGTAAACATGTAGTTAGCATTTTACACAAGGTTTGGTTTAGGAGAAATACGCATATGTAGCATGTCTTAGATGAAATGGCTAGATACAGATTTATATATAATTTTTTTTATTTTTTTTATGTTTCTGACAACTTTTAATATGGATTATGGTTTTTAAAAAATATATTTATACAACAATATACTAGTTTAAGTATTCTGTTTGAATTATGTTCTGTTCTAAATTTATAGGTGATTCTGGGTACATGAGCCGGCCTTGGCTCATTACCCCCTTGCGTAGCCCAACTGATGTGTCTGAGGAGCGCTACAATAGGGCTCATAAGAGAACCAGGGCGGTGGTTGAAAGGATGTTCGGGCTCCTGAAGATGAGATTCAGGTGCCTGGACCGTTCTGGAGGAGCACTCCAGTACAACCCAAAGAAGGTGGCTAAGATCGTTGTAGCCTGTAGCGTCCTGCATAATATTGCACAGCGGGCTGGGATGCTGCAGGCCGTCCCGGTGGACAGAGACCTCCTCAGAGATGAGGAGGATGATCCTGTTCTAGAGGGGGAATTCCAGGACGAGGGACTTGATGTCAGAGCAGACATCATCAACCGCCACTTTAGACGGTAAATAATAGAAGTTACACTGGAGTATTTTCAATAGATGTGAACTCTAGGGAAATGACAAGTAGAGAATTGTGCAAACATGTTAGTATTGATCAAATGTTATAATAATATTTATTTCTCATAATATAGGTGATGCTCTGGGCATTGGGTCCTATAGCGAGTCTTTGCCACCTGGTTTTTATAGAGGACATCAGATGGTAAGTAGAAATGTATGGACTGTTGCTGGCATGATTTGTACACAAATACATAATATGGCATACATTTTTAAAAATATAACTTTGTTTACACATTACTTATGTACATAATCAGAAAGGGATACTCTAGAATGACTATGGTTCAATGTCACACAGAGGTTTGTTCTGCTCAATATGACTCATCTTCACACTTGATAGAAAATAACACAGGTTCATACACAGGCTTAGTAAGCTAGTGATAGATATTTATTATGAAATGGGGGGTGGGAGAGGGGTACAGAACTGATTCACACACTTGTATGAAATCTTTATATATAATTTCTTACATTAGGGAGATGACTTAATATAAAGACTGAAAGGGAACAATTTGAAGCCTGACAGTGAAGATTTCCAAGACTGACAGTGGGGAAAAAGCCAAGATTGAAATTGAAGTATACCAATGGGATCATGTCTGGCATATTTAAATTCTGCTGACCTTGAAAACCATACAAAGACATGTTCACATGGTAAGTGCAAACTATTTGATAGAATAAGGCTGTGGAGACATCCTATTGGAGACACTTTTTTTTCTATTTTGTAGATGGTATTTCCCAGTCCTCTATTTAATGAACTGATGAATAAGACACCTATTGAAGATCAACTGTTTACCCCTGAATTGACATTCAAAGACCATGCATTGTCCAGGTTGGTGTACCAATGCATGCTAGTGAAGACTGTAGAATATTAGTAGCTTACATACATTAGTCATATTTAGTTCTTAATTAGATATTTAGGGATCACAATCAGACACTTAGATGATTTTCCTTTTTAGATGGTATTTCCCAGTCCTCTATTTAATGAACTGATGAATAAGACACCTATTGAAGATCAACTGTTTACCCCTGAATTGACATTCAAAGACCATGCATTGTCCAGGTTGGTGTACCAATGCATGCTAGTGAAGACTGTAGAATATTAGTAGCTTACATACATTAGTCATATTTAGTTCTTAATTAGATATTTAGGGATCACAATCAGACACTTAGATGATTTTCCTTTTTAGATGGTATTTCCCAGTCCTCTATTTAATGAACTGATGAATAAGACACCTATTGAAGATCAACTGTTTACCCCTGAATTGACATTCAAAGACCATGCATTGTCCAGGTTGGTGTACCAATGCATGCTAGTGAAGACTGTAGAATATTAGTAGCTTACATACATTAGTCATATTTAGTTCTTAATTAGATATTTAGGGATCACAATCAGACACTTAGATGATTTTACTTTTTAGATGGTATTTCCCAGTCCTCTATTTAATGAACTGATGAATAAGACACCTATTGAAGATCAACTGTTTACCCCTGAATTGACATTCAAAGACCATGCATTGTCCAGGTTGGTGTACCAATGCATGCTAGTGAAGACTGTAGAATATTAGTAGCTTACATACATTAGTCATATTTAGTTCTTAATTAGATATTTAGGGATCACAATCAGACACTTAGATGATTTTACTTTTTTAGATGGTATTTCCCAGTCCTCTATTTAATGAACTGATGAATAAGACACCTATTGAAGATCAACTGTTTACCCCTGAATTGACTTTCAAAGACCATGCATTGTCCAGGTTGGTGTACCAATGC
Source organism: Bombina bombina (assembly GCF_027579735.1). Taxonomy (NCBI): domain Eukaryota; kingdom Metazoa; phylum Chordata; class Amphibia; order Anura; family Bombinatoridae; genus Bombina; species Bombina bombina. The sequence goes on from NW_026512248.1 coordinate 7,477, forward strand.
ATGCTAGTGAAGACTGTAGAATATTAGTAGCTTACATACATTAGTCATATTTAGTTCTTAATTAGATATTTAGGGATCACAATCAGAAAAAGGAATACATATTATAGTTGATATAGAGGTATTTGAATGGACATGAAATATTACATTTATGTTCAGCATACATATATTGTTTACATGTGATATACATTATTATGTATAAATTTAATTTTTGAAATTTAAATATTATTTTTAATCAACAATATAATGGTGTATGTATTTCATTAATTTAAAATGAATGTAATGATTATCTTTAAAAAATGTTGATCAAAGTTAGAGCATAGACACCATATGATTTTAAATGTATTTTATGAATATTTTACAACGTGTGTATTAACTTTGTTCCATTTTTATTATTTGTCATTTCAGATTGGCATCTGATGACTTCATGGAATATTTAATTATTTTCTATTAAATATATATTTTTTTTTAGCAGATTCTAATATATATCAATATAATCTGTAAATAAATAAAACTTGGACTCCCATGACTGGTAGTTGGCTATTTGACAAGCACATGCATAAGAGAAAATAATGCATTAATAGTAGAAAATAAAATTCTTCAGAGAATATTAAAAGATATATTTTAACATTAATTGGGGAGTCATATTCTTCAATGCTTTTATATTGAAAAAGTATATATTAAAAATATTTAGGATATGTATTAATATTATGATTGTTTTAACATTTAATAAGGTGAAGTGGTTCAATTACATGAAAGTGACAGTGTTGTTGAATGTAAAAAGAATTGTATAAGATCATGTATCTTCCTTAGGTATCTCAAAACATTATTAGAAAATATTTTACAATTATTACATTTATAAATGGTAGGTCATTTAACTTTATAATTTTTAATAATTAGTTATTGGATGCCAGGTTAATCTATGTAATTTTCTAGTGGAGTCATTTAACTATACTTAGTAATATTATGTATTTATTACAATCTTACCTCTTGGGTTAGACATCAAATATCTATATAGAATGTAATTTCCCCTTTAGTTTATTTTGTCAATGTTAAATCAAAATACAATATGTTTGGGTCCTTAAAGGGGTCATTCAAAATGTATATTTTGTATACATTGTTACAAATATCATACAAGAATTTAAACATATTTAGAATGTACTATAGAATTACATTCAGTCTTTAAATATACTTGTTAAAATAAAAATAAATGCACATATCTTAGTCAATGATATAAGGCATCTATATGCAAACAACAATCAGCATCAAAATAGCCTATGTAGAGATGTATTTAATCCACGAATATATATAATTACAATATAATGATTGAATAACAAAACATATTAAGTTGGTCAAATATAAGATTATGATACAAAATGCATACATAACATATAGCTTAATGTCCCTCTACGCTGAAGGCTAAAAAAGACCTCATTTAATAAATATATTTCAGTCAGTGTGTAAAACAATCTAGAAGTTAATCTAAATTTGCTTTACTCATATGTTAGACTCATTTAGCAAAAGGAAGGTGCCTAGGTTTATGATATATTAAGCATTATTGTGAAATGTTTATTTAAAGGGACATGAACTCAAAATATACTTAAAGGTAGCCATTTAAAAAAACAATGATTTATACATTCTGAATGAGTATTCTATTTTAATCAACTTTAAAACTTGTCTCATATTATGAATGCTCATTGTGATGTTGCTATCATTACTTTAGAAATAAGGCAGTAAATAGCTAATTTATTTGCTTCAGTACTCTGGACAGAACTTGATTGTTTGGAATAATTGATGCAACAATCGTCAAGGACAACCCAGGTTTTTATTAAACAATTGTCCGTAATATAAAATATCATTATTGATTTTCAAAGAAACATAACAAGATAACTTAACATTTGATAATCGTATTAAATAATAAAGTTGATTAACATTTCATGCTCAATCACCAATGGTAAATTTGTTTGGACAGTGTCCCTTTAAGAGCTTGAAATAGTGTATTTACTTCTCTTCCTATCTTGACATACTTTGCTTGAAAAGCATATCGAGATAGGCTCAGTAGATGAAGATTGGTGGATGCACAGAGATGCCTTATGTGATTGGCTCAACCATGTGCATTTAAATTTCTTATGTTGAGGATATATAAATACTAAGAGAAAATGATTTACATTTTAAAGTCTAAACAATCTTCTATCTCTACAGATCATTTGATACAATTGTTTGTAATGTCTCTTTAAAACTAAAGACGCCATTGCACAATAACATATATGAGCACTTCAGAGAAATACAAGCTCGAGGTTTATTTGCGAATAACAAAGCTGTAGTTTAACATTTATAAACAGATTATCAAAGTTACTGACATTCTTCCCGGAATTTTAACATTAATAAATATTGCGTGGGAAACGCATCTTCAAACACCAGATTAGCATATTTAAACATTAGTGTAATGTCACGCAATAGCACACAATCAATGTGCATTATAAATACATTTAATAGAGCAATGTCAATACTTCACAATAAATTTATTTAAAGAACAATAAAGACATACAATATTAAATGTGTATTTGTATTAAAGAAACAGACCGTTATTAAACCGAGAAATGTCTACAACATTAATAATGTGACAGGATTAGATTTTAAAGAGTATTTAATCATTAATATTTCACGGATCACGGATATTAAATCTGCGTCACACATATCCGCATGACAGGCCCATGAGTTACAAATAAGTCTACATGAAAAATGAAGTTACAGCACCACCAAGCGGTATGTGTAAGGAAGTTACTAAGATATGAAACATTAAGGAACGGCCAATCAGAGTTCATCACACAAACACAACTTGAGTCAGGATGGTCTCACAGACATTATAACAATATTTCAAACTTTTATCCAATCAGATGTACAGATAAATTGTCCCATGGTGCATCTCATGTTTACTTCACCATATAAAAGTCCATTACACGTTGCCATCTTTGTCAGTTCTCTAATGCCTGCAGGCGTACTAGATATATTTTTATATATATATATATATTTGAGAAGACAACCCAGCAGGCATGTCAGTTCCCAGGTTCACCAAGGAGGAGAGCGCTGCACTGGTCCACGCCGTCAAGGACTTTTATCCCCAGCTGTTTGGGAACAAGAGGAGCTCGACAGATGCGCCTGTTAAGAAGGCCCTCTGGGAGTCTATCACCAATGCGGTTAGATTGGTGTGTGACGTCCAGAGGACCCAGGATCAGATCATGAGGAGATTCGGAGATATGAGGTTGCGTTTATCGAAAAAAGTCAACCTCATAAGGGACTGGGTACAAGCCCGTAAAAGAGGGGGCCAAAGAAAGGCCCCGCGGAAACTGTACCTACTCCCTTATGAGGTGACTTTATGCGAGCTCCTCAATCTCCGGGTCCCCAAAAGATTTAGATCCTCGCCATCCTCGGCCTCCTCTTCTTCCCTCCCAGCTGCGGGATCTGAAAGTCCTGACGCGGGGGACAGGGCAGATGCTTCTCCGTCCGGTGGCCTGGGAGGACCCGATAGAGAATCTGAACCAGGTAATTATCCAACTTCATATAATATTTATAATGTTAAAAATCCAAAATGTGTATTTAGTCAGATACTAAACCTATACAGATCTCACAACATACACTACATATGATGTTTAGATATCTGATTTTACATTAGTGATACATGAAATTGGAATGATGTTTCTTGCGCTCTACAGAATATGCGTCACAGAGCGGAAATGTAATTTCGCATCCACGTTAACATGGGTTTGCGGAAAGTGGCATTGCTTTATACATGTTGGTCAAATGACGGATGCGTAATTCCGCTTGGAATCATTGCGCAATGATCGCGAAAATGGCATTTCTCATCCACGTTAACATGGGTTTGCGGAAAGTGGCATTGCTTTATACATGTTGTTAAAAATTAAATGGAAAATCTTAGATTAGTGAAGAATACAGTATTCTTATTTTAAATATTATATCTAATAAAAAACGAATAATACTAATAAATTATAACATATGGCCATCAATTGATGATTATGTAATAACAAGCATATATTCTTAAAGATACAGTAAACAACACAACTGATTGAAAATAAGAGTCCAGGATATATTTATCATTCATTTAATTGCGGAAACTATTAACTCATGGGACTACCAAAGGATTAATATTTTTCTATTGATTTGTTATTAATGTAAATATTTTAAACATGGCATGATTAGTATTAATGATATGCAATCCTCATTTAATATATTACAGATATGGATGTGGCTGCTGGATCCTCAAGCCAGGGCTTGTCACAGTATGGTATGTCTCATTTTAATTGACATTTGTCTTAGAAACATGGAATGAACATTACATACTAAATACACATTGTTCTATATTTATATGTAATGTCTATTTAATAGATGAAAATTATATAATTATTCGGATATACTTAAATAACATATTTGATTTTAATTGCATGCTCAATACCATTCATTACATCAACATATGGAGTAGATAATTCATTAACAAACAACAACATTGTGGAATCTATTTAATTTTAGATTAAAGGGATACTGAACTACAATTATTAATATTGTCTTTCACATACAGTATGCAATATTAATAAACATAAAATATAATACTATCATCATATGTGACATATTCTATTGCTAAATGTATTTTAAAATAAAGAAAGTACGTTTATGTGCATCTAAATATTTGTTGACCAACCTGGGTTTATATTGATGATTGGTGGATACCTTCAACAAACAATATTTATTGAATCCAATATTCCTTATCTGCCTTTAAGATTAATATCGAACAACATTCGAATTATAATAGGAGTCAATGTTAAATCATTTTTTACAGTTTGAACATAGAAATCAATTATTTAAATTAATCATGTCAGTGTCCCTTTAAGACAAAATAGATTCATTCATCATTACATTATTTTTATTAAAAACTATTGATATATAAATCTAATTATCTGTTGGAGTTACTTTATATATATCTGCATACTCTAACAGCACCATGATTACATATTTGTAATAATAAAGTTTGTTATGTATTGTGATAAATATGTGTTGTGTCCTAAACAAGATTACTGTACATTGAAAAAATGGCTCGATGTGACACATGTTTGTTTAGATTTGTCAACAGATGCTCCTCAATATGTGGTTTGTGTGTATTCTTGTAACTTCTTAAGGACATATGACGGAATTATTCCGTCATAAAACAATTGAGCTAAGTGAAAGCTGTGTCCTTAAAGGGTTAAGAACATTGATCATTGGGTATATTTAGATATGCAATAGCAGCATCTGAGATGAATTTGATGTCTAATGTAGTCTGACATTAAACATATGTTGAATACAGATATGTTTACAGAATCCCCTTGATTCAATCAAGCATTTTCTGGTGTAATGACTGCTCTATTCTTCACATTTTAAAGTTGATTAATGTTAAAATTCTAGACAGATGTGATTTAGTGATATCCAAAATGTGTTTAATAATATATATCTATATCATTCATAGAGAGAGTTGGTGTGGGGAGCCCACAGGAATCCAGCAGTGACATAGAGCCGCCTTTGCGGTCTCCTGGTAAGTCCATTGACTCATTTATATGTAATTGAAGGTGTATTGCTAATCAATATTATGATCATGATTCCGATGAAGCATAACATTATAAAAAATCATAGAATTTATCTTCTGATTATATATTTATTTTTTATATTGAGCGATTAATAATTTCTACTTTATTATTCTACACATTTGTTATTCATAAGATGTCTAACATATGTTTTTTTCATTTTTTTTTTTTTTAACAACAGTCATCAAGTGATACACACATGAGAAATCTTAAATGTTCTATGTACTATGCTTTTATGAATTTAACATTAAGACAAACAATACATTAATATTCTGATTTATTGACAATAACAAATCTATTGTCATTTGTATGCTCCATCAAAATGATGTAAATCATAACTTTGTGTGTGTATATCTTTAATGCAACATTGATGTGCGTATTTGAGCAACAGTAACATATGTTATAATATCTGATCTTAAGGTGTACACAACATGTTATGTTTTACAGAGATTGATGTCACATGTGGGATGGAGGAGGAAGAGGCTGCCTTGGAGTCTGATGGTATGTGAAATATATCTATCATGTTTCCAACATGTTTCTTTTTTTGAAATCATTTTATTGAAGACATTCAAAGTCTACAGCTTTTTCCCTTTAAAATGGAATATTATTTGTCTGTTCAAATACACTACTGCCCCCTTTCTATATCAGGCAGCATGAAAATCTGCTTGTATATATTTTTTTAAGAATATATAATTCATGCCATCATTATGTCACATGCATATTCCATGCCAAAACACAATAATAAGTTTCACATTGTACAGACAGTCATTGAGATTCATCTGAGTGCCTATATAGATACCATATCCTCATTTCAGAATAGTTTACAGATTCAAACACACTTCGAGGTATATTGAAAACATAATCAATTTTAAATGCGTTGATTTGATGTCAGGATGTATGAGATGTTAATATATTTCTTTTACATTTTCAGATGGATCCACCACTTCTGGTCATCTGGATTCCGCCCCTGCCCAGTCACAGACCCCTCCCCGTGCACACACCCCTGACCATGGCCACACCTCTGCACACACCCAGAGCCCTTCCCATCACCAAACCCATGACCATGCCCCGACCACTGCCAGCCCTTCCCATATTTCATATCCTGTCCCTCCCAAAAAACGCCCATACACCCCCCTTCGCCGCTCTCCCCGTATTCTGGCCCGTACAGCTGCCCAGACCCAAACTCCCCACTCCCCAGCTGTACGGCCTACCCTGGAGCAGCAGCTCACCACTCCCCAAGCCATTCCCATCCCTCCCCGAGCCAATCCCATCCCTCCCCCCTGTTTAAACCTTCATTGTCCTGGGTGTCAGATTGTCCTTCCCAGGCACAGCTGTAAGTATCATTCTAAATACACTTTATAAGATACTTAAAGGTACAGTGAAGTTAAATTGGTTAAATTGTGATTCAAATCCAGCATGCAATGTTAAGCCAATGTATAATAGAATACTCTTATGAATTATTCGTCATTCTCTTGATATATTTATTGAAAACAACTTATTCCTATAATTAGTTTAAACAATAAAATAAATGTGGCCATCATTTCTTTATTGTTGGATGAATGTATCCATCAACCAGCATGCACAAACAAGGTTCATCAACAAATATTGGCTTCCATAAAAACCAACATTCTTGCATTCAAAATATAGCTTGACAATTAAAACATATAATGAATATGTGTAATTTCTAAAGATTTGTCATGTCATGCTCTATCTGAATCAGTCCATTAAATATTTAGGTTCAGTGTCCCTTTAATTGGATATCACTACATATACCAAACACCACTACTTGGATCCAAAATTTTATGTCCAAATGTGGATACATTATCTCTTGTCTAACCCAGTGGGAATGTAATTTCTTCTGGTTGCTATGTTTACACAGCTTGTCCTCAATGCCAAAATGTTTAAGGATAGGTGTGCCTACCACAGTCTAAATTGAATTTTTAAATTGCTGATGTAAGTACAATGTAAATCCTTTAACAAGATTTGATACACTCAAGCTGTATAAGTGGATCATCTAAAACCAATTAAAGGGTTCAACATGTTTGAGTAACATGAGCCTTTAATGATTTCTGTCTGTCTGAATAACCTAATTCATGTGTAAAGAATATATGAAAAATAATTGATGTAAATAATTATTTGTCTTTATGATGACAATGTATGTATTAAAATCTTTTATTCTGTTGTGTAATTATCCTTAATATTAATTTTTATTTTATTTTAGGCTGTGATTCAGCATGGCTCATGCTAGAAGGGATAGCAAGAGTAGAGCAGGCCGTGTTGAGGAACGCAGCTGTCCTGAGAGGGATGAACGACACCATGCAGGCCCAGCTCCGGGTTCAGGACTTGACTCTGCGTGAAATTATGCAATTACGTTCAAGGCCTGAATCTGGAGCTGGACATGCACAGGACAATGAAGAGGATGACCAGTAAGTGGAGGATCTGGATATGCTCCATGGTGGCAGATAATAATCCTCCGTCCACATGTTGAATTTGTATTTATATTGTTGCCATTTGGCCTTTTTATCAGTTTTTTGTTGTGCCTGTTGCACTCTTTTACCTTGTCATGTGTCTCCAATGAGGCTATGCTGGCCCTTGGCAACTCTCTTCATGGACTGTGATGCACTGTGTTACCTTGTCATGTGTCTCCAATGGGGCTATGCTGGCCCTTGGCAACTCTCTTCATGGACTGTGATGCACTGTGTTACCTTGTCATGTGTCTCCAATGAGGCTATGCTGGCCCTTGGCAACTCTCTTCATGGACTGTGATGCACTGTGTTACCTTGTCATGTGTCTCCAATGAGGCTATGCTGGCCCTTGGCAACTCTCTTCATGGACTGTGATGCACTGTGTTACCTTGCCATGTGTCTCCAATGAGGCTATGCTGGCCCTTGGCAACTCTCTTCATGGACTGTGATGCACTGTGTTACCTTGCCATGTGTCTCCAATGGGGCTATGCTGGCCCTTGGCAACTCTCTTCATGGACTGTGATGCACTGTGTTACCTTGTCATGTGTCTCCAATGAGGCTATGCTGGCCCTTGGCAACTCTCTTCATGGACTGTGATGCACTGTGTTACCTTGTCATGTGTCTCCAATGAGGCTATGCTGGCCCTTGGCAACTCTCTTCATGGACTGTGATGCACTGTGTTACCTTGCCATGTGTCTCCAATGAGGCTATGCTGGCCCTTGGCAACTCTCTTCATGGACTGTGATGCACTGTGTTACCTTGCCATGTGTCTCCATTGGGGCTATGCTGGCCCTTGGCAACTCTCTTCATGGACTGTGATGCACTGTGTTACCTTGTCATGTGTCTCCAATGAGGCTATGCTGGCCCTTGGCAACTCTCTTCATGGACTGTGATGCACTGTGTTACCTTGTCATATGGCTCATATATTCCTTATTTTTACAAGATTATTTATAAACGTTGTGTATGTTTTCTTACATACTAATAAAATAAATTTTATTTCACAAATCTTTGTCCTCATTCTTCCTGTTATTTTTTGCAAGCTCTAGTTTATGTTGTTTATCCTTAAAGGGACCTAACAAATCTATTTGTTATAATGAAATCATATATGTAAGACAATAGTAAATGACTTTAAGATTAACATCTCCAATGTAATCTTATTATTTGTGTTTATATTATTTTCTCTTAGCTCTATCATTGCCTGATTATGATTAGCAGAGTAATTTCTTTATATATGTATATATATTTTTGTATTTGTGTATATATGTATATTTAAATGTTCATATCCATGTGTGTATTTATAAACTCTGCATGAATTGATGCACCTTTACCAAATGATCTGAGTATTGATACAATGATATAATCCCTGTAAAGTGTTCATTTTATTTAAATAGTATTGACTATGTGTATGCTCTTTTTAAAAACAAAATAATGTCCCTTTAAGTGATGTTGATCACTATTGTAAATGAATGTATTTCCATTTGTAAAGCGTTTTTGTCCTTTTTACAAGAACAAGGACATATAATTTTATTAATAAACAATCTTATTGTAATGTTGACAGCACCTGTATTTCATTTTCAAATCTATATTATTGTCAAAGTGTAACCAAATCAATCTCTGTGTGTAATACAAATAATGTAGATGATGAATATTAGTTAACTAATATGTTAACAAAATACATCTCCTCCCATATATGGCTATAGGTAGGCTGACCATAATTAAACTTGAATAAATGACACGTTTAATCAATACATGTATAACTATTGTTATTCAACAACAATCCAAACATATCTTAAAACATCAATGGCATATGTATTTCTCATGTGTATCTTTTAAATGTTAAAGATATACACCATAGCTATAGTTCAAGGGACAGTCAAGTCCGAAAAGATGATTCATGATTTGGTGACATTCCTAGATAGCAATCTACACACATACTAGTTCCTAAAATATAAATACGTTTCTTAATGATATGCCAAGATGTCACTGAGTCCTTGTATTGTCTGCGGTTTTTCAGCGATCTCGGATGCGCCATGTTGCTTAAGACGTCACCTGCCAGGCTGTCCAATGATTCCTTGTATTGACTGACGTTCTTACGTGATCAGGAATATGCCTTTTATTGGATTGCGTTTTGACGCGATCAAGGATGCGCCTTTTTTTTTTGGGCGTTCTTACGTGATCAATAATGTGCCTTTCATTGGATGGCGTTCTTACGTGATCAAGGAAGCGCCATGTTAAGACGGCACATGTAAAGTTAAAAAAACATGTGATTGGATTGCGTAGTCCCGCAATATTTGTGCACGTTAAAAACGTTTGTGACTGCATGCAATTTTAAAAAGCTTGCGAATATGTATTATTTGCATCATGTTACATTGTTGACCCGTAGCTGATAAAGACCAACACATTCTCTTTTGCTGGATGTCTGGTTGAATCAACGAACGAAAGCAAAATGTTTTCATGCATAGGATATTTCTAGGCAAGTGCAAATCTCTACAGTCCATGTTTAATATGTTTGTCAACAATGTTCCTTTTTCTTAAAAATTAATGTTGTGTTTAATGTTGAACATATCTAATTAATAAATATGCGCTATTGTGTTTGAATAAAGTAATCAATATGCATTTATCATATGCTAAATATATGATGCCGACTTCTTCTAAATGTAATTTCGTTGTATATTTTATGAAAGGTTCATTAGACACTCACATTATAAATAAAAATATTTGATTTTGTCTCTAGTTAGATAGTCCATTGTTTAACCAATAGGTTTATTTTGTCTTGTGTTGTAAGAAAATGTAAGTAATTTTCTTACTCCTCGCAAAGCCAATGAGTTTCATGTGAGTACCATCTCCAGCTTTGTCCAGTTTGTGTAAAGGTTCTTTTCATATGTTAATGATGGGGTATTGTGTTTTACGGTTGTAATGGTGGTTCATCTATATTTAAAATATAGCTAACCCTATTTTATTTGCAAGTGTTTGAAGCTTTTTAATATTGCTATCAGTATATGTTAATCTTGTTGTTTGTAGTAGTGTCTATTACATACAGTTATGTAAAAAATATAGGATACTGTCCCTTGAATGCAAATGTTGTTTTTTTGTATCATGTATGAGATCCACATAGTTTAATCTTCAAATATATTTTTGTTAGCATATTTCACCCCCCCACTCCTAAAAGGACTTTAAACCATATTCATTGTTAAAATAAAAATAGTTACAATAAAATATTAACACAATAATGTCTCTTAAAGAAAATAGACTTTATTTAACACGTCAATATAAATGTGATTTTCAAATTTTTTTTTTGACAAAGTACATGTAGATATAGCAACAAGCTTAAAATGTGTTAGCATATGTAATGTTGTTAAAGGGACAGTTTCGAAAAAATTTGTTTTAACATTATTCGAAAAGTCAATTCTGTAATAACAAGGATATCAAATGTTTCTCAACAATTGAACATTTGCTATCTAAATTTGCTATCTAAACCTATGAGGTTGGTGTGCTCATTTCTTAAATCTTGAAGAGTGCTTGTAATCATTATACAATTTGAGCACTAGAGGGCATTTGGATAGCATTTGTATATGTAAAATCTTGTGCTCATACAGCATATTATTGACCATGTATTGATCATTGATATCTAAAATGTTGTTATGTCAGAACAACAAATAAGTGGTCATTTTTCATAGTCATAGATACAAGGGTAAGCACATAAGTCACACATGTATTTCTCCATGTTTTGTTGTTTCAAACTTTATAATGCGTAATACAGTGTTTTCTTTGTAATCAATAATTTTCTGACTGTCCCTTTAAGCTGTGTTATTGGCATTCAAACAGTAATATGCCATCATGGATAATTGTTATGGTAATTTAGTTAGCGATTCGGGAAACAGTTTGGACATCACATCACAGAAACCAATCAATATCATGAACAAGGATAGGTATGTGATGATGTGGTTTTCACACACTTATAACCCACACTCTGCAAAGAATCTTCCTCCATGGACCCGGTCCCATAGAAGTCGATTATATACAGAGTGTGGTCCACAAGTGTATGAAAACCACATCATCACATACCTATCCATTACCCAAAAAAAAAAATTTAAGATGGAAAAAAATACTTACTTCCTCTTCCTTCCCCTCTTCCCACGGGGCTGAGGCTCTGGGAGAGGCAACTGCCGACTCCGAAGAGTCCTCCTTGGAGCTGTTGTGGGAGGAGTGGAAGGAAGAGTACTGGGACGACCAAGGTGAGGAGTAGATGGCTGAGGAGGAGGAGGAGGAGAAGATGGATGAGGAGGAGAAGATGGCTGAGGAGGAGGAGGAGTAGATGGCTGAGGAGGAGGAGGAGTAGATGGCTGAGGAGGAGGATGAGATGGGCCGGCAGGAGGAGATGGCCCAGCAGCAAGAGGCCCAGCAACAAGAGGCCCAGCAACAGGAGGTAGACCAGCATGCGCCTCCCGGAAAAATGTGAACATTTCCTGATGAAGATTGAACATTCTTGTTTGTCCTTCTTGTATTGTATTCAGTATACTGATTATTTCATTTTGGCCTTGAATTATTTGATTCTGCCCATCAAGTATTCTGCGTCGTCCTTCTATGTTTTCTATCCGGGAGGTACGCATCTGGTCTATGTACTCCAGTAGAACCCGCACCTCCGCTATTTCTTCTTGTTGTGCCTGTTGAACCCGTGCACGGCGGGGTGCCCGTGCACGGCGGAGTGCGGGTCTTTGAGGGACCTCGGGTTCCGCGGGTTCAGCGGGATCCTCCTGTGCTTCCGGGGCCTCTTGATCATCTCCCGTGCGCTGTTCGTCACGGGGGGCCTCTTCCCTCCGAAGTGGGAATTCCTCACCACCACTCTCATCCCGGGGAGATGCAGGAGGCTGTGCTGCCTCGTCCCCAGACTCTGTATATTAAAAAAAAAAGAAAAAAAGAAATGTATATATTAGCATATTTGCAAATAAAGGTTTAAATGACTTAGCTTACGATACAATTACAAATGCAGAATCATTAATCCACTTTGAAATCTAACAAACAATCAATTCTATTTCCGCTTTTTCTAAACAGTGTTTGTGATATCTGGTCAATGTGAATGTTTTTGCGTTTGTTTTCAGTCTGTTTAAATGCACACCTAACCTATAGCCTAGATACTGATGTAACCGCTAAGTAATAGAATGCGTGTAAACAGCGTAATAGCATTAATCTGATCCTTAACACATGAAACCCAATGTTTTATCTTTCATGATTTATAAGCATACATTTAGTATCAACTTTCGAATGTACTTTTGTTATCTAATTAGCTTCATTCTCTGGATATTCTTTGCTGAAAAGCATATCTAAATATGTTTATAAGATTCTGATTGTTAGCTGAATATAGCTGCCTCCTGTGATTGTTTCACCGTGTGCATGGCTATTTCTTCATTAAAATATATCTCAAGAATGAATCAAATTATGTAATATAAGTACATTTGAATGTTTTGTCAAATTGTATTCGCTACCTCAATCATGAAAGTAAATGTTTGCGTATAGTGTCCATTGAAATACATTCGTATGTGAAATTATTGTTCAATGAGCTTACCGTCAGATGAGAGTGGCAGGTTCCCGGTATCGATTCCTCCGATACCGACTACTTCCACCTCGGAGATGCTGGGCCGCAACATTTCCTCCCATCTGCAGTACTCCATTTCAAGGGCAGGGCCGCCACCGGTCCCTGCGGCATGTCGGGCCTCCAGGCTTAACTTTTTTTTAAGTTCAAGTTTACAGTCCCGGTACCGATGTTTGATGGAATCCATATCCCGGTTCCGGCCACCCACTGCATTGACTGCATTCCGAATCTCGTTCCAGAGCCTCCTCCTGTCAGTCGGGGTAGTCTTCTGGTGCTGCAGCATCCTATACCTGGCCATATAGGCCTCTACGAGGGCCTCCTTCTCCTCCATCGTAAACCTCGCCTCCCTAGTCGCCTTGGCCTTCCCCTGTGACGATGCCCTCTGTTTCCCGGACTGTGAAGCCCTACTCTGACCGCCACTGGGCCCAGCCACTTGGTCATCTTGAACCAAGTGGCTGGGTCCACCCACCGCTTCCACCCCCGCTTCCTGCCCCCCTTCCTGCCCCCCTTCCTGCCCTGTTCCTCTCCCCCTCCCTCTACTCCCCCCTCTACCTGTCCCCTGCCTGGCCTCCATCTCCTCCCTAAACTAAACCCCAAATAATCAAAAAAAAGTGAGTGTGATGAAATGAAAGGGGGTCAAAATAAAGAACTAAAAAGACAAAAAAGGTGCTTAAAGTGTGAGGGATGTAAAAAAAAAAAAGAGGGTAAGGAGTATTTAAATAAACGAAAAGAATAAGACTAAAAGGAGGATATGTAAACTAAATGTAACTAGGGGATGGGTATGGGATGGGTATGGGGTATGGGATAAGAGTAAATGGGATGAAAGGGAATGGGACTACAAGGAATGGGGTATGGAGTGTAGTATGAGGGGGTAGGGGGTATGGAGTGTATGTAGTGTTATTGATAAGTGTATGTATGTATTGAATGTGTTTGCGTGTAAATGTGTTAAGTGTACAGATAAATCACTCGCTCGCTAACTAACACTACTTCTAATTCTCAATAACAAACACTCCCACTAACGCTCACTAACTACCACTAACTGACGCTCACACTAACAACTATCACTAATAACTCCCACTAACTCACTCACGCTCCCACTAACAGACTCTCTCCCACTCCCGCTAACTCCCACTAACTCACTCACTCTCTCACGCTAACACTACCAACTGACTATCTCACGCTAACACTACCAACTGACTATCTCACGCTAACACTACCAACTGACTCTCTCACGCTAACACTACCAACTGACTCTCTCACACTAACACTAACTCACTCTCAAAAATTCGCAAAATCTCTATTCTTAAATCTCCAAAGACCCACCAGCAACACAGTCAAAGAAGCCCTGCTTGTGTGGTGCTTATATACCCTGTGTAAATGTTTAATGATGTCCCAATTTCCATTGTAATTAGTGTTCAGGTGTGCTTTATTAGCAATTAATATTATTGCAATGTGTATTAGGTGTGTTAATTTGCGCATGCTCATTTTGAGTTGGTATTTGTGGAATGTGTAGAATGCGATGATGTCATAGTGGTCGTTTTCTCTAACATTGTCCAATAGTATTCTTTTTAAATGTGAATTTGCGATGGTGTGTTCTTCGTGAAGTGTTGTATATGTATGTTTTTCATAATATATAATGATATTGAATGCGATTTTTTTTTTAGTGTATGTATATATTTTTTAATCCTTGTTGTTATTGTGCGATTTTCCGCATCTTAAAGTATATGCGTATTCCCCGTATAAATAGTATTAAAACTTCCCCCGCTTGTGAATGTGTAATGCTTGTGTGCTTTGTTGATTGATTGATGTTGTGACATTTGCGGCGTGTTATTGTTGTGCATGATGTGGTATGCGTCATATGACCGAGCTGTGCGTATTCTCGCGAGATCGAGTGTTAGGTAAAAAAAGCTATTTTTTGACTTTCCCATTGATCTCTATGGGAGACTGTCTAACGCGGGCAGGATTACGCGTGTGACATACACGCGTTAGGAGCATCGTTAGATGGTCTTATATTAACTCTAAATACCGGAGTCAAACAATGACGTGCGTTAGACATAAAACACGCGTGGCGTTAACAGCCCATCTACCGCCGAACTCTAAATCTAGCCGTTAGGGTTTATTTTACAGGTAAGTCTTTAGTTTTAAATAGGATTCATTTATTTAACTATAGTAAACTTATTTCGTTTTATTTAAATTATATTTAAGTTAGGGGGTGTTAGTGTTAGGGTTAGATTTAGGTTTAGGGGTTAATAACCTTATTATAGTAGCGGCGACGATGGGGGCGGGAGATTAGGGGTTAATAATTGTAGGTAGGTGGCGGCGATGTTAGGGAGGGCAGATTAGGGGTTAATAAAATGTATTATAGTGTTTGCGAGGCGGGAGTGCGGCGGTTTAGGGGTTAATACATTTATTATAGTGGCGGCGATTTGCGGTCGGCAGATTAGGGGTTAATACTTGTAGTTAGATTGCGGCGACGTTGGGGGGAGGCAGATTAGGGGTTAATAACTATAATGTAGGGGTCGGCGGTGTTAGGGACAGCAGGTTAGGGGTTAATAGCTATAATGTAGGCGGCGGCGATATTCGGTCGGCAGATTAGGGGTTAATACTTGTAGTTAGATTGCGGCGACGTTGGGGGAGGCAGATTAGGGGTTAATAACTATAATGTAGGGGTCGGCGGTGTTAGGGACAGCAGATTAGGGGTTAATAGCTATAATGTAGGCGGCGGCGATATCGGGTCGGCAGATTAGGGGTTAATACTTGTAGTTAGATTGCGGCGACGTTGGGGGGAGGCAGATTAGGGGTTAATAACTATAATGTAGGGGTCGGCGATGTTAGGGACAGCAGATTAGGGGTTAATAGTTATAATGTAGGCGGCGGCGATATCAGGTCGGCAGATTAGGGGTTAATACTTGTAGTTAGATTGCGGTGACGTTGGGGGGAGGCAGATTAGGGGTTAATAACTATAATGTAGGGGTCGGCGGTGTTAGGGACAGCAGATTAGGGGTTAATAGCTATAATGTAGGCGGCGGCGGCGATATCGGGTCGGCAGATTAGGGGTTAATACTTGTAGTTAGATTGCGGCGACGTTGGGGGGGGGCAGATTAGGGGTTAATAACTATAATGTAGGGGTCGGCGGTGTTAGGGACAGCAGATTAGGGGTTAATAGCTATAATGTAGGTGGCGGCGATATTCGGTCGGCAGATTAGGGGTTAATAAAATAATGCAGGTGTCAGCGATAGCGGAGGCAGCAGATTAGGGGTTAATAAGTGTTAGATTAGGGGTGTTTAGAGACTCGGGGTACATGTTAGGGTGTTAGGTGCAGACTTAGTGTTTCCCCATAGGAAACAATGGGGCTGCGGTGTTAGTTTTTTTTCAGCCGAAACTCCCATTGTTTCCTATGGGGAAATGCCGAATCTTAACGAGCTAATTCGGATTTATTCGGAGATACGGCAGCTATTTCGGATTCATTCGGTAGATTCGGAAGTATTTTAATTCGGAAATCCGAATCGATCCGAATCTCCGAATTTACCGAATTTACCGAACCGCACATGTCTAATATTTTGGTACGCATGTATGCATTTGAGATTGAAATGCAATAGAGTTCTTTTAGACACATGCCCGTGGATTGATTTTTTAAAATCCAACAATTGAATAATATGGGAGTGTGTAATATGATCAAATCTAAATGGCCACACCACCTAGCCTTTGAAACCAGGTAAACACTGATTTACATATATATTTCGTTGATTGCCTTTGTAATCTTAAATGGAATAATTTGAAGTTTGATGGTTCAATCAATTGCTATTCAGAATATATACACAGTAGATACTACAGTTCATATTAAATATTAACAATATAATTTTATCTATCTGACATTACATTTTCAGAGTATTTTTTGTGAATCTCTCTTTTACATTAGGATTAAATGTATGTCATCCCAATATTATTAGACACATTCAGAAATGCATGCTTTAGTTTGGAGGAATATTAATGTTTGTTTGATTGAAATGGACAGTCTACACATAAATCTTTTTAAAATCCATTACATATCATACATCATGAAATTAAATTAAGGAATTTCAACACGATTATGTTTATACTTAGAAGTGGCTTAGAAGTTCAAAACAATGATGACATAATGAGATGGTCTGCATCTAGGCACTCAGATGAATAGCAATGACTGTCTGTACAATCAGAAGATGATTATTGTGCTTTTGCATGTAATATGCATGTGACATCATGATGTCATTAATGAAAATCATACATAAATTTGATAAAAAATAAAAACATGTGTTCATGCTGCATGATATAGAAAGTGGGGCAGTAGTGTATTTGAAAAGAATTGAATAATATATTTAAAAGGTACAAAGCTGTAGACTTTATTTTTCGTCACTAGTATGATTTAGAAACAATACACGTTATATTCGGGTGACCATATTCCCGCTTTAAAAATGGACACATATTAAAAATACATAGATCATGGTTCTTATACAAAACATTTCGTGAAACAGCCTTGAAAACAGCCCTGACCTATGTATTTTTCATATGTGTTCCTTTTAAAAGCAGCAATATGGTCAACCTACGTTATATACATTATAAATATTTGCCATACCATCAGACTCCAAGGGAGCCACTTCCTCCTCCATTGCACATGTTACATCAATCTCTGTAATACTTTATATGTTGTGTACACTTTAAAACAAATATTTTACTGTGTAACTGGTGTTTAAGGACACGCATCAATGTTGCATTAAAGAGATACAAAACCAAAGTTATGAATTACATCATTTTGATGGATCATGCAAATGAAATAAGATTTATAATTATCAATGAGTAATAATTAAATTTTAGTGTCTGTATTTTGAAAATATTCACAAAAGCAGAGTACATGGAACATTTAAAAGTTCTCATGTGTGTATCACTTGATGATTGTTGTCTAAATTTATACTAAATATAAACATGTGCTAGCCATGTTCTGAAGCACAAAGGTATGGACTAAGAAGCTTTGAGATCTTAATATTAAACTAATAAAAAATAAATATATATATATATATATATATCATCAGAGGAGTACATTATAAGTTTTATTCAAATGGAATGCTTCATCAGAATCATGATCAGAATATTTATGAAAAAGACACCTTCAATGACATATGAATGAGTCAATGGACTTACCAGAACCCTGCAAAGGTAGGTCACCATCAGTGCTGGATCCCTCTGTGCTCGTCACAATAACTAGTTCTATTAATGATATTTAAAAATATTAGTGAACACAGTTTGGACATCACTAAATCACATTTGTCTAAACTATTCTAAATATACTTAGAAATATGAAGACTAGAACACTAATATGAACAATGAATATATTAGTTAATCAAGGTGATTGTAAAGAAAATGATGTCTTTCACATATATTGGATTTCTTACTATATTAGACAGCCAATTCTTATCATATTAATCAATGGCATATCTAAATATAACTATTGTTCCCTGTTTTAAAAAATCATACAGACACACACTTTGAATAACAACTGGTGACAACTAGAGCCTAATCCATGTGGCACATAGATCCATTTGTGCAATATACAGTAAGCTGTTTTAGGACACAACACATATTGATCACAATGCAAGACATAAGATATATTTAAAACTATGTCATCATGGTTCTGTTAGAATATGCTTTTTTATATATATATATATATATATATATATATATATATATATATATATATATATATATATATATATATATATATATATATATATATATATATAAAGTTAGTCCAAGAGTGAAAGATGTGATTTATATATCAATATTGTTTCATCAAAACAGTGTAAGGATTAATGAAGGTATTTTGTATTTATATTAAAAATAAATATCTTTATTTGACAATGTCACTGTTAATGAATTGTCTAGTCCATATGTTGATGTAATGAATCAGATAGAGCATGCAATTACAATCAAATATATAATTTCATGCTATCATCAATAATTTTTAATTATCCTTCTCTCTTAAAGGGACATGAAACTCCAAATGTGTAATTGTATTATTTTTCATGATTCAAATACAGCATGTGATTTTAAACAGCTTTCTAATTTACTTATTTTATCTAATTTGCTTCATTGTCTTAGAATCTTTTTTTAAAGGAGCAACTATGCACTACTGGGAGTTATCTGAAGACATTTGTTGAACCAATGAAAATAGGCAATTTTGCACATCAACCAATCAGCAGGTTACACCCAGTAATGCATTGCTGCTCCTGAGGAGCCTACCTAGATATGCTTTTCAACTAAGGATAACAATAGAATGAAGCAATTTAGATAATAGAAGCAAATTGGAAAGTTGTTTAAAATCACATGTGTCTAAATCATAAAAGAAAAATGTTGGGTTTCATGTCCCTTTAATGATAAGAAGAGAATATCAAAGCTTATGAGATTTATATTTATATAATCTGCACATATGTAAAAATGTGTTAGTGTTGTCTAAATGTAGCCAACAACTGTCAAACACTACCAGGGGCAGAATACAAAATGGCCATGACTCTAAGATTACATTAAAATGAAGATATCAAGAATCGAAGGAATATCTTCAAAAACTCATAAATTGAGATTTGTATTACAATGGAATCCCAACTCTGATTCGTGATTCTTATTTTAAAATAACAAGAAAATTGAATTAGAGTATCCATATTACTATAGATCAATGTGAATGGA
This sequence comes from Bombina bombina, assembly GCF_027579735.1. Lineage (NCBI taxonomy): Eukaryota > Metazoa > Chordata > Amphibia > Anura > Bombinatoridae > Bombina > Bombina bombina. The sequence continues at coordinate 27,873 of NW_026512248.1, forward strand.
TTAGGTAATGTTATGTCCAAGTTTGTAAGACAAAGGTAAATTATAATGAGACATACTATACTCTGATGAACACAGGCTCAAGGTTCCAACACCAACATCCATATCTGTAAACGACTTAATCAGGATTGGATATCATTAATACAAATCAGGCCATAGACACGAACAATCAGATATTATTTTTCAAATTGACAAAGTAAAATAATATTTGTATTCACATTGTTATTCATTGTTTTCAAAATTAATTTATAAAGAGATCATGTATTCTTGTTTACAATCTTTTATGTTGTTGACTGTCCCTTTAAGTAATTTTTTGTCTTCTTGCATTGTCATCAATTGTTAGACATTGTTCAATTTTTATTTTAATATTGCTAGTATAGCTTTTCTAATGTAGAAGATTGTAAATAAGGATACTGTATTCTTCACATACAGTATATACTAATTAACGCATACATTTGACCAACATGTCTAAAGTAATTCCACTGTTACAGCAAACACATGTTCACGTCTCTGCTCAATTATATCTTTCGTGATCATTGCGCAATTATTAAAAGCGTAATTGCGCATCCGTGATTCAGAATTGATTTAGATATAGTAGTGTGATGAGTATAATTTCTAAAGACTTCAAATATATTTGCATTTGGGTGTATTACGATATTCCAATCAGATATTTGTAATGATTGAATGATACCAATTAATATTTATAACTTTTGTATGATTCAATATATATTATATGAAGTCTTATATTTACCTGGTTCAGCCTCTCTACATCCTTCTCCTAGGTCACCAATTGGAGAAGCACCTGCACTGGGCTTCGGGTCTTGAGTGTCAGAGCCAGCAGCTGGGGATTGAGAAGAGGTTGAGGAGCGTGCGGATGCAAATCTGCTGGGGAAACGGAAATTGAGAAAGGTGCATAAAGTCTCCTCATGAGCTTGCAGGAAAAGTTTCCGTGGGGGTGGATCCTGCTTTCCATCCCTCTGACGCGCTTTTACCCACTCCTTCATGAGGCGGACTTTTTTGCGAAGCCGCAACCTCATATCCCCGAATCTCTGCATGATTTGATCCGGGGTCCTCTGGATGTTACACACAGATTTAACATCTTGGGTGATAGACACCCAGAGGGCCCTTCTAATTTTTGGCTTTATCAACTTCTTCTTATTCCCAAACAGCTGCGGATAGAACTCCTCGACCGTGTGAACCTGGGAGACGTCATGCCTGACAAGTTTTATTTGTAAAATATAATATATATATATATATATATAGGCAAAAAGAGTCAGTTGCACTCTCACAAACAGTTCTCCAAGGGCCAGGGTGCTAGAGTAGTTGAAATGTAGCAAAACAGGAAACAGCACTCTCTGGACTTAAGTAAAAAACAAGTAGTTTATTCAGTAACGTTTCGGGGAATGCTCCCCTTCATCAGACCAACAACATACAAGTGAAGCAAACATTTAAGCATACACAAACCCCTCCCCCTAGTGCAAAAAACCGCCAAAAATGGTTGCCATAGCAACCAAACAACCAGTTCAAAGTAAATACATTTACCAATGCAACAATGACATCAAAGAAACCAGATCATTATGGTTAATTAGCATCAGGTCAATTAGCAAATCAACACATCATCCTACCACATAATACACCTGCTGTATATTAGTACTTCTAATACCCCAGTGGCAGTGTGTCCTTTTAAAGAGACATATCACAATATTATTAGCTAAGTACAGGAAAACAAGAATGTGTAGAAAAAAGGGGTTGAAAAAACGTTTAGTTAAACATCGGCACCTCATCATATTGAAATGCAATTCACGTAATGCACTTATAGTTAATGCCTAACTCATAATACCCGTACTACATAGTCAAGGGTCATGTGTACCATTAATGCTATAGACGCCAATAACAGCAAACTCGTTATTCAGATACCTCAAACGATGTGACCGTATTACATGCACAAAGTGTAGCACGACCTATGTAGTCACCCTGTTCAGCATCGGACCAACCTCGCGCTGAATCTAGCACAGTTACTAGCGGAACAACAAGGGTTATGCGCATGCGTGTAAACCCGGCGCAGTCCGGCCCCCAATGCTCCAGCTAGGTACCCAATAGGATAGAAAGGACAAGCCCCCACACCGGACAAACAGAGTTATTAAAATGGCATGGTAAGAGGGTGGGCCCCAAGGTACTACTAAGGGAAGGAAGGGTCCGGGTCATGAACGTAATAAATGCAGCAGGATATGCAGTAGAAGATAGTACAACACACCTAATACCCAGATATCAGGAGTCACCCACTTAGGTGTAGTAACCCAGCTAGTTCAGTCTGACATACACGATGAGATGGGTATATGCGTCTGTCTTTTCTAACCTGTCAGCACCGGTCTTGCGGTCAAGACACCTATTGTCCCTGCATAGGCAATTTTACAGGGTCACATAAAGGTTGTCTATAAGTGTGCGCATGCGTGTCAGCCATGCCCAGTCAATTATTATTGGTATAAGGCAAGGTCCCTGATAGGCCGTATGGGACAAGCCCCTATCCCTGTGTGAGTAACAGTTTTGCTAAGAGATAGGGGGGCAGGGGTCCAAAGTCAAAAGATATGTCGGTCACAGTATGTTCCAGGCTGATGCTATGATTACAGGTTTGCTAGAGTCCGGTGGCCCAGAATTATAAGGATCGCTATAAAGGAAAAGAGACCCCTAAACTAATGTGAATAAATACATAGTACAGGCAGGTCCCATCCCCCTAGGTACAGAAAATACTAGTGCTAACAGGGTTCCGTAGTGCAAGGTTAATAGCACCAGCACTCAGTGATGTGTCAACACTGCGGTGTGCATCAAAAGTAACATCCACTAGTGTACATAACAGAAACAACCTAAATAAGGGTACACCCATTGGGCACCCCTCCTGGAGGGTAAATATGGGCAGAGCCTACAGCCAATCAGCAACCAGACTTCATGAACCCACTGTGGATAAAAGAATGCATACATAGTATCAGATACTGTACAAACTATATTAATCCCCTTAGAAAGATACAACCAGATACATTAGAAGCGTAAACAGCTCAGTTCATAAAAAACAATGCCAGTCTATCCCCATGTTCAAACCTCTGGGGTGTATAGTGTCCAGTTTGAAAATCCACTCGGCCTCCTTCTGTAGGAGACGGGTGTCCCTGTCACCTCCCCTAGGCATTGGGGGTACATGATCGATGAGTTTAAATCTCAGGTCCGCCACAGAGTGACCCTTCTCCATAAAATGTCTGGCCACCGGTTGGTCACTCTTGCCTTTCTCAATTGCCATCCGGATGGCACTCCTGTGATTAGCCATCCTTTTCTTAATGTCATCTGACGTCTTACCTATATAGAATAGGCCACAGTTGCAATTCAGCATGTACACCACAAATTTTGTGGTACACGTAAGGAAATGCTTGATCTTGTAGCTTGTGTTATTGTGTGGATGTTTGAACTGCTTGCATTGCAGCATGGCGTTACACGTTACACAACTCGGGCACTTGTAGGAGCCCCTTTTGGTGTTTGTCTTGACCTTGCTGTAGCTATCAGTTGGATCAGTGTTCATTAAGATGTCTTTTAGGTTTCTTCCCCTCTTATATCCAATTCTGGGTGGTCCATAGTCGTGGTATGGTAATGATGGATCAGTCTGGACAATATCCCATTTCTCTTTTAAAGTAACTCCTAGTGTTCTCGTGCTAGGGGTGTATGCAGTGACAAAATTCATCCTGTTCTGTTGGTCTCTTTTTGGCATTTTCATGCTCAACTGGGTCCTTGCTTCCTTTATAGTGTTACCATTGTATCCTCTGCTGTAAAACCGTGATTCCATTTCTTTCAGTTGTACCTCACGGTTTTCCTCTGATGTGTTATTGCGGATGACTCTCAGCAGCTGTGCCTTAGGGATGGCTTTTATGAGTGATCTTGGATGGTAACTAGAAGCATGTAGCAGTGTGTTTCTGTCGGTAGACTTTTTAAATAAGGTGGTACCCAATCTGTTGTTTATCTTATAAATTCTTAGATCCAGGAAATCCACTTCATTGTAGCTGGACACTTCCTTCAATTGAACCTGTCCCCCTATTGTGTTCAGGGATTTGACCCACTCGCCAAAGGACTCAATCGTGCCTCTCCAGACTACAACGATATCATCAATGTAGCGCTTGTAAAAGCGTACTTGTTGATTGTCATATACCTTGAACACCTTTTCCTCCACATGTTCCATGAATAAGTTTGCAAAAGCAGGTGCCATATTCGAGCCCATGGCCGTTCCCATGAGCTGAAGATAAAATCTCCTTTCGAATTTAAAGTAGTTCAGCTTAAGACATAGAGATAGAAGTTCAATAATAAAGCTGGTAGGGGGACCCACATATGGGCATCTTTCAAGGCAGTTGGTAATTATCTCCATCCCCATTTCGTGCGGTATAATAGTATAGAGGCTTGTGACGTCAAGACTGGCAAGCACGTCTCCTGGCTCTATGTCAGATATGTCAGTGAGATATGCAATGAGTGTGGTGGAGTCTCTTAAGTATGAGCGCATGTTTACAACCAGTGGTTGTAGCATAGAGTCAACATATTTAGCCAGGGGTTGTAGGAGTGACCCCCGTGCTGAGACAATGGGGCGTCCAGGTGGATGTACCAATTGTTTGTGTATCTTGGGGAGTGTATAGAGAATAGGCCTGACTGGGTTGTTAGTGGTTAGCCATTCCTTGGTGGTTGGGTCTATCCAGTTCATTTGTGCTGCATGTTCAATAACTGAGTCAATCCGTGCTTTATAGGTAATCGTGGGGTCACAAGGTAGGGCTTTGTAGGTTGAGACATCCGCCAGTTGTTTATCTATTTCAGTTTTATAATCTTGATAATCCTGCAGGACAACCGCACCACCCTTGTCCGCTGGGCGTATGACAATGGTAGAGTCATTTCTAAGGGATTGAACAGCTTCCCAGTCAGTTGTTGTCATATTATTTCTAGTTAGGCCTTGCTCCCTCTGTCTCAATCTTTGTTGGATAAGGCGAGTATAAGTTCTAATACTTGGATTCGTCGTGGGTGGTTCAAATGTACTTGGTTTCTTAAAGGGGTGTCTGTTTTCTTCCAATCCCTTTCCCTGGAAAAAGTCACCCAATTTCAGCTGCCTCTGGAAACGCATACTGTCAATATAAGTAGTGAAGTCATCAGCCTTAGTTGTGGGTACAAAGGAGAGGCCCTTCATAAGTACCCGCCTTTCGTTGTCATTCAGGACATGCTGGCTAAGATTGACCGTTACATCCTCCTCCTCCTGCGGGGTAGTGGGGGTCTTCTTCCAAAATCCGCCCCTGCGTGTATGCGGTCTTCGCCCCTTCCCCTGGAGCGGGTGGTAATGCCTAAAAAAGGCTGAGTGCTGTGATGGTTCTCATTCTCCTGTGGCCGGTCACCCGAGTAATCCGTGTCGGAGCCAGAACTTGAATCCACCGTGTTCAGTTGTCGGTGTGCATATGTTCTAAACCTTCTTTGTCTTCTTGGCTGGTACTGGGCTCTTTCAACCGGTCCAAGTGTCCATCGGTAAACCTTTTTATCCTTATAATCCTCCATAACATAACCAAGTTTTTTGTTTTTGAAGGCAATTAAGGCATTGTTGTATTCCCGTAGTTGTGTGTTAATCTTGTCCATCCAGTTCTCTGATTTGTCCTGCATCAGGATCTGGCCTTTAACTTCCTCCAAAATGCTGATATCATCCTTTGCTTTTTGCATCTGACATCTGACTTCCTCGACCACTAGCAAGATCAAATCAAGGGAACATTTATTCAATATCGCTACCCATTTCCTGCAGAAGTCAGAGTTCTGTCTGCCTATGGTGGGCACATTGTTGATTCTAAAGCCTCTAGGTATCAGTCTCTTTCTATGGTACTCAGAAAGGTAAATGCCATGAAGTTTAAGATCCACCTCTTTTTTCTTCAATTTGATGAGTTGATTGTACACAGTCACAGCATTTTCCGCTGGATCTTCAGGTAGTAAGGTGTCAAACAGTATCCTTGCTGCATCCAAGTCACTCATGGATAGTGTCTCTGCACCCTCCACATCAGCTGGAATAGTGGCTGCGGCCTGCGTGGGTTCAATGTGCTCCATTGTTGCTTTAGTAGTACCAATTAGTCCCCAGTGAATACCCACACCGTGGTGATGATACAATGTTATAACACAAGTCCGGTAGTACAACAGAGTGAGGGATCTGATGTGTCACTTGCTGGTGGGTGCATCAGGAGGGTATCCAGGCAAAAAGAGTCAGTTGCACTCTCACAAACAGTTCTCCAAGGGCCAGGGTGCTAGAGTAGTTGAAATGTAGCAAAACAGGAAACAGCACTCTCTGGACTTAAGTAAAAAACAAGTAGTTTATTCAGTAACGTTTCGGGGAATGCTCCCCTTCATCAGACCAACAACATACAAGTGAAGCAAACATTTAAGCATACACAAACCCCTCCCCCTAGTGCAAAAAACCGCCAAAAATGGTTGCCATAGCAACCAAACAACCAGTTCAAAGTAAATACATTTACCAATGCAACAATGACATCAAAGAAACCAGATCATTATGGTTAATTAGCATCAGGTCAATTAGCAAATCAACACATCATCCTACCACATAATACACCTGCTGTATATTAGTACTTCTAATACCCCAGTGGCAGTGTGTCCTTTTAAAGAGACATATCACAATATTATTAGCTAAGTACAGGAAAACAAGAATGTGTAGAAAAAAGGGGTTGAAAAAACGTTTAGTTAAACATCGGCACCTCATCATATTGAAATGCAATTCACGTAATGCACTTATAGTTAATGCCTAACTCATAATACCCGTACTACATAGTCAAGGGTCATGTGTACCATTAATGCTATAGACGCCAATAACAGCAAACTCGTTATTCAGATACCTCAAACGATGTGACCGTATTACATGCACAAAGTGTAGCACGACCTATGTAGTCACCCTGTTCAGCATCGGACCAACCTCGCGCTGAATCTAGCACAGTTACTAGCGGAACAACAAGGGTTATGCGCATGCGTGTAAACCCGGCGCAGTCCGGCCCCCAATGCTCCAGCTAGGTACCCAATAGGATAGAAAGGACAAGCCCCCACACCGGACAAACAGAGTTATTAAAATGGCATGGTAAGAGGGTGGGCCCCAAGGTACTACTAAGGGAAGGAAGGGTCCGGGTCATGAACGTAATAAATGCAGCAGGATATGCAGTAGAAGATAGTACAACACACCTAATACCCAGATATCAGGAGTCACCCACTTAGGTGTAGTAACCCAGCTAGTTCAGTCTGACATACACGATGAGATGGGTATATGCGTCTGTCTTTTCTAACCTGTCAGCACCGGTCTTGCGGTCAAGACACCTATTGTCCCTGCATAGGCAATTTTACAGGGTCACATAAAGGTTGTCTATAAGTGTGCGCATGCGTGTCAGCCATGCCCAGTCAATTATTATTGGTATAAGGCAAGGTCCCTGATAGGCCGTATGGGACAAGCCCCTATCCCTGTGTGAGTAACAGTTTTGCTAAGAGATAGGGGGGCAGGGGTCCAAAGTCAAAAGATATGTCGGTCACAGTATGTTTCAGGCTGATGCTATGATTACAGGTTTGCTAGAGTCCGGTGGCCCAGAATTATAAGGATCGCTATAAAGGAAAAGAGACCCCTAAACTAATGTGAATAAATACATAGTACAGGCAGGTCCCATCCCCCTAGGTACAGAAAATACTAGTGCTAACAGGGTTCCGTAGTGCAAGGTTAATAGCACCAGCACTCAGTGATGTGTCAACACTGCGGTGTGCATCAAAAGTAACATCCACTAGTGTACATAACAGAAACAACCTAAATAAGGGTACACCCATTGGGCACCCCTCCTGGAGGGTAAATATGGGCAGAGCCTACAGCCAATCAGCAACCAGACTTCATGAACCCACTATGGATAAAAGAATGCATACATAGTATCAGATACTGTACAAACTATATTAATCCCCTTAGAAAGATACAACCAGATACATTAGAAGCGTAAACAGCTCAGTTCATAAAAAACAATGCCAGTCTATCCCCATGTTCAAACCTCTGGGGTGTATAGTGTCCAGTTTGAAAATCCACTCGGCCTCCTTCTGTAGGAGACGGGTGTCCCTGTCACCTCCCCTAGGCATTGGGGGTACATGATCGATGAGTTTAAATCTCAGGTCCGCCACAGAGTGACCCTTCTCCATAAAATGTCTGGCCACCGGTTGGTCACTCTTGCCTTTCTCAATTGCCGTCCGGATGGCACTCCTGTGATTAGCCATCCTTTTCTTAATGTCATCTGACGTCTTACCTATATAGAATAGGCCACAGTTGCAATTCAGCATGTACACCACAAATTTTGTGGTACACGTAAGGAAATGCTTGATCTTGTAGCTTGTGTTATTGTGTGGATGTTTGAACTGCTTGCATTGCAGCATGGCGTTACACGTTACACAACTCGGGCACTTGTAGGAGCCCCTTTTGGTGTTTGTCTTGACCTTGCTGTAGCTATCAGTTGGATCAGTGTTCATTAAGATGTCTCTTAGGTTTCTTCCCCTCTTATATCCAATTCTGGGTGGTCCATAGTCGTGGTATGGTAATGATGGATCAGTCTGGACAATATCCCATTTCTCTTTTAAAGTAACTCCTAGTGTTCTCGTGCTAGGGGTGTATGCAGTGACAAAATTCATCCTGTTCTGTTGGTCTCTTTTTGGCATTTTCATGCTCAACTGGGTCCTTGCTTCCTTTATAGTGTTACCATTGTATCCTCTGCTGTAAAACCGTGATTCCATTTCTTTCAGTTGTACCTCACGGTTTTCCTCTGATGTGTTATTGCGGATGACTCTCAGCAGCTGTGCCTTAGGGATGGCTTTTATGAGTGATCTTGGATGGTAACTAGAAGCATGTAGCAGTGTGTTTCTGTCGGTAGACTTTTTAAATAAGGTGGTACCCAATCTGTTGTTTATCTTATAAATTCTTAGATCCAGGAAATCCACTTCATTGTAGCTGGATTCAATTGAAGGAAGTGTCCAGCTACAATGAAGTGGATTTCCTGGATCTAAGAATTTATAAGATAAACAACAGATTGGGTACCACCTTATTTAAAAAGTCTACCGACAGAAACACACTGCTACATGCTTCTAGTTACCATCCAAGATCACTCATAAAAGCCATCCCTAAGGCACAGCTGCTGAGAGTCATCCGCAATAACACATCAGAGGAAAACCGTGAGGTACAACTGAAAGAAATGGAATCACGGTTTTACAGCAGAGGATACAATGGTAACACTATAAAGGAAGCAAGGACCCAGTTGAGCATGAAAATGCCAAAAAGAGACCAACAGAACAGGATGAATTTTGTCACTGCATACACCCCTAGCACGAGAACACTAGGAGTTACTTTAAAAGAGAAATGGGATATTGTCCAGACTGATCCATCATTACCATACCACGACTATGGACCACCCAGAATTGGATATAAGAGGGGAAGAAACCTAAAAGACATCTTAATGAACACTGATCCAACTGATAGCTACAGCAAGGTCAAGACAAACACCAAAAGGGGCTCCTACAAGTGCCCGAGTTGTGTAACGTGTAACGCCATGCTGCAATGCAAGCAGTTCAAACATCCACACAATAACACAAGCTACAAGATCAAGCATTTCCTTACGTGTACCACAAAATTTGTGGTGTACATGCTGAATTGCAACTGTGGCCTATTCTATATAGGTAAGACGTCAGATGACATTAAGAAAAGGATGGCTAATCACAGGAGTGCCATCCGGACGGCAATTGAGAAAGGCAAGAGTGACCAACCGGTGGCCAGACATTTTATGGAGAAGGGTCACTCTGTGGCGGACCTGAGATTTAAACTCATCGATCATGTACCCCCAATGCCTAGGGGAGGTGACAGGGACACCCGTCTCCTACAGAAGGAGGCCGAGTGGATTTTCAAACTGGACACTATACACCCCAGAGGTTTGAACATGGGGATAGACTGGCATTGTTTTTTATGAACTGAGCTGTTTACGCTTCTAATGTATCTGGTTGTATCTTTCTAAGGGGATTAATATAGTTTGTACAGTATCTGATACTATGTATGCATTCTTTTATCCACAGTGGGTTCATGAAGTCTGGTTGCTGATTGGCTGTAGGCTCTGCCCATATTTACCCTCCAGGAGGGGTGCCCAATGGGTGTACCCTTATTTAGGTTGTTTCTGTTATGTACACTAGTGGATGTTACTTTTGATGCACACCGCAGTGTTGACACATCACTGAGTGCTGGTGCTATTAACCTTGCACTACGGAACCCTGTTAGCACTAGTATTTTCTGTACCTAGGGGGATGGGACCTGCCTGTACTATGTATTTATTCACATTAGTTTAGGGGTCTCTTTTCCTTTATAGCGATCCTTATAATTCTGGGCCACCGGACTCTAGCAAACCTGTAATCATAGCATCAGCCTGAAACATACTGTGACCGACATATCTTTTGACTTTGGACCCCTGCCCCCCTATCTCTTAGCAAAACTGTTACTCACACAGGGATAGGGGCTTGTCCCATACGGCCTATCAGGGACCTTGCCTTATACCAATAATAATTGACTGGGCATGGCTGACACGCATGCGCACACTTATAGACAACCTTTATGTGACCCTGTAAAATTGCCTATGCAGGGACAATAGGTGTCTTGACCGCAAGACCGGTGCTGACAGGTTAGAAAAGACAGACGCATATACCCATCTCATCGTGTATGTCAGACTGAACTAGCTGGGTTACTACACCTAAGTGGGTGACTCCTGATATCTGGGTATTAGGTGTGTTGTACTATCTTCTACTGCATATCCTGCTGCATTTATTACGTTCATGACCCGGACCCTTCCTTCCCTTAGTAGTACCTTGGGGCCCACCCTCTTACCATGCCATTTTAATAACTCTGTTTGTCCGGTGTGGGGGCTTGTCCTTTCTATCCTATTGGGTACCTAGCTGGAGCATTGGGGGCCGGACTGCGCCGGGTTTACACGCATGCGCATAACCCTTGTTGTTCCGCTAGTAACTGTGCTAGATTCAGCGCGAGGTTGGTCCGATGCTGAACAGGGTGACTACATAGGTCGTGCTACACTTTGTGCATGTAATACGGTCACATCGTTTGAGGTATCTGAATAACGAGTTTGCTGTTATTGGCGTCTATAGCATTAATGGTACACATGACCCTTGACTATGTAGTACGGGTATTATGAGTTAGGCATTAACTATAAGTGCATTACGTGAATTGCATTTCAATATGATGAGGTGCCGATGTTTAACTAAACGTTTTTTCAACCCCTTTTTTCTACACATTCTTGTTTTCCTGTACTTAGCTAATAATATTGTGATATGTCTCTTTAAAAGGACACACTGCCACTGGGGTATTAGAAGTACTAATATACAGCAGGTGTATTATGTGGTAGGATGATGTGTTGATTTGCTAATTGACCTGATGCTAATTAACCATAATGATCTGGTTTCTTTGATGTCATTGTTGCATTGGTAAATGTATTTACTTTGAACTGGTTGTTTGGTTGCTATGGCAACCATTTTTGGCGGTTTTTTGCACTAGGGGGAGGGGTTTGTGTATGCTTAAATGTTTGCTTCACTTGTATGTTGTTGGTCTGATGAAGGGGAGCATTCCCCGAAACGTTACTGAATAAACTACTTGTTTTTTACTTAAGTCCAGAGAGTGCTGTTTCCTGTTTTGCTACATTTCAACTACTCTAGCACCCTGGCCCTTGGAGAACTGTTTGTGAGAGTGCAACTGACTCTTTTTGCCTGGATACCCTCCTGATGCACCCACCAGCAAGTGACACATCAGATCCCTCACTCTGTTGTACTACCGGACTTGTGTTATAACATTGTATCATCACCACGGTGTGGGTATTCACTGGGGACTAATTGGTACTACTAAAGCAACAATGGAGCACATTGAACCCACGCAGGCCGCAGCCACTATTCCAGCTGATGTGGAGGGTGCAGAGACACTATCCATGAGTGACTTGGATGCAGCAAGGATACTGTTTGACACCTTACTACCTGAAGATCCAGCGGAAAATGCTGTGACTGTGTACAATCAACTCATCAAATTGAAGAAAAAAGAGGTGGATCTTAAACTTCATGGCATTTACCTTTCTGAGTACCATAGAAAGAGACTGATACCTAGAGGCTTTAGAATCAACAATGTGCCCACCATAGGCAGACAGAACTCTGACTTCTGCAGGAAATGGGTAGCGATATTGAATAAATGTTCCCTTGATTTGATCTTGCTAGTGGTCGAGGAAGTCAGATGTCAGATGCAAAAAGCAAAGGATGATATCAGCATTTTGGAGGAAGTTAAAGGCCAGATCCTGATGCAGGACAAATCAGAGAACTGGATGGACAAGATTAACACACAACTACGGGAATACAACAATGCCTTAATTGCCTTCAAAAACAAAAAACTTGGTTATGTTATGGAGGATTATAAGGATAAAAAGGTTTACCGATGGACACTTGGACCGGTTGAAAGAGCCCAGTACCAGCCAAGAAGACAAAGAAGGTTTAGAACATATGCACACCGACAACTGAACACGGTGGATTCAAGTTCTGGCTCCGACACGGATTACTCGGGTGACCGGCCACAGGAGAATGAGAACCATCACAGCACTCAGCCTTTTTTAGGCATTACCACCCGCTCCAGGGGAAGGGGCGAAGACCGCATACACGCAGGGGCGGATTTTGGAAGAAGACCCCCACTACCCCGCAGGAGGAGGAGGATGTAACGGTCAATCTTAGCCAGCATGTCCTGAATGACAACGAAAGGCGGGTACTTATGAAGGGCCTCTCCTTTGTACCCACAACTAAGGCTGATGACTTCACTACTTATATTGACAGTATGCGTTTCCAGAGGCAGCTGAAATTGGGTGACTTTTTCCAGGGAAAGGGATTGGAAGAAAACAGACACCCCTTTAAGAAACCAAGTACATTTGAACCACCCACGACGAATCCAAGTATTAGAACTTATACTCGCCTTATCCAACAAAGATTGAGACAGAGGGAGCAAGGCCTAACTAGAAATAATATGACAACAACTGACTGGGAAGCTGTTCAATCCCTTAGAAATGACTCTACCATTGTCATACGCCCAGCGGACAAGGGTGGTGCGGTTGTCCTGCAGGATTATCAAGATTATAAAACTGAAATAGATAAACAACTGGCGGATGTCTCAACCTACAAAGCCCTACCTTGTGACCCCACGATTACCTATAAAGCACGGATTGACTCAGTTATTGAACATGCAGCACAAATGAACTGGATAGACCCAACCACCAAGGAATGGCTAACCACTAACAACCCAGTCAGGCCTATTCTCTATACACTCCCCAAGATACACAAACAATTGGTACATCCACCTGGACGCCCCATTGTCTCAGCACGGGGGTCACTCCTACAACCCCTGGCTAAATATGTTGACTCTATGCTACAACCACTGGTTGTAAACATGCGCTCATACTTAAGAGACTCCACCACACTCATTGCATATCTCACTGACATATCTGACATAGAGCCAGGAGACGTGCTTGCCAGTCTTGACGTCACAAGCCTCTATACTATTATACCGCACGAAATGGGGATGGAGATAATTACCAACTGCCTTGAAAGATGCCCATATGTGGGTCCCCCTACCAGCTTTATTATTGAACTTCTATCTCTATGTCTTAAGCTGAACTACTTTAAATTCGAAAGGAGATTTTATCTTCAGCTCATGGGAACGGCCATGGGCTCGAATATGGCACCTGCTTTTGCAAACTTATTCATGGAACATGTGGAGGAAAAGGTGTTCAAGGTATATGACAATCAACAAGTACGCTTTTACAAGCGCTACATTGATGATATCGTTGTAGTCTGGAGAGGCACGATTGAGTCCTTTGGCGAGTGGGTCAAATCCCTGAACACAATAGGGGGACAGGTTCAATTGAAGGAAGTGTCCAGCTACAATGAAGTGGATTTCCTGGATCTAAGAATTTATAAGATAAACAACAGATTGGGTACCACCTTATTTAAAAAGTCTACCGACAGAAACACACTGCTACATGCTTCTAGTTACCATCCAAGATCACTCATAAAAGCCATCCCTAAGGCACAGCTGCTGAGAGTCATCCGCAATAACACATCAGAGGAAAACCGTGAGGTACAACTGAAAGAAATGGAATCACGGTTTTACAGCAGAGGATACAATGGTAACACTATAAAGGAAGCAAGGACCCAGTTGAGCATGAAAATGCCAAAAAGAGACCAACAGAACAGGATGAATTTTGTCACTGCATACACCCCTAGCACGAGAACACTAGGAGTTACTTTAAAAGAGAAATGGGATATTGTCCAGACTGATCCATCATTACCATACCACGACTATGGACCACCCAGAATTGGATATAAGAGGGGAAGAAACCTAAAAGACATCTTAATGAACACTGATCCAACTGATAGCTACAGCAAGGTCAAGACAAACACCAAAAGGGGCTCCTACAAGTGCCCGAGTTGTGTAACGTGTAACGCCATGCTGCAATGCAAGCAGTTCAAACATCCACACAATAACACAAGCTACAAGATCAAGCATTTCCTTACGTGTACCACAAAATTTGTGGTGTACATGCTGAATTGCAACTGTGGCCTATTCTATATAGGTAAGACGTCAGATGACATTAAGAAAAGGATGGCTAATCACAGGAGTGCCATCCGGACGGCAATTGAGAAAGGCAAGAGTGACCAACCGGTGGCCAGACATTTTATGGAGAAGGGTCACTCTGTGGCGGACCTGAGATTTAAACTCATCGATCATGTACCCCCAATGCCTAGGGGAGGTGACAGGGACACCCGTCTCCTACAGAAGGAGGCCGAGTGGATTTTCAAACTGGACACTATACACCCCAGAGGTTTGAACATGGGGATAGACTGGCATTGTTTTTTATGAACTGAGCTGTTTACGCTTCTAATGTATCTGGTTGTATCTTTCTAAGGGGATTAATATAGTTTGTACAGTATCTGATACTATGTATGCATTCTTTTATCCACAGTGGGTTCATGAAGTCTGGTTGCTGATTGGCTGTAGGCTCTGCCCATATTTACCCTCCAGGAGGGGTGCCCAATGGGTGTACCCTTATTTAGGTTGTTTCTGTTATGTACACTAGTGGATGTTACTTTTGATGCACACCGCAGTGTTGACACATCACTGAGTGCTGGTGCTATTAACCTTGCACTACGGAACCCTGTTAGCACTAGTATTTTCTGTACCTAGGGGGATGGGACCTGCCTGTACTATGTATTTATTCACATTAGTTTAGGGGTCTCTTTTCCTTTATAGCGATCCTTATAATTCTGGGCCACCGGACTCTAGCAAACCTGTAATCATAGCATCAGCCTGAAACATACTGTGACCGACATATCTTTTGACTTTGGACCCCTGCCCCCCTATCTCTTAGCAAAACTGTTACTCACACAGGGATAGGGGCTTGTCCCATACGGCCTATCAGGGACCTTGCCTTATACCAATAATAATTGACTGGGCATGGCTGACACGCATGCGCACACTTATAGACAACCTTTATGTGACCCTGTAAAATTGCCTATGCAGGGACAATAGGTGTCTTGACCGCAAGACCGGTGCTGACAGGTTAGAAAAGACAGACGCATATACCCATCTCATCGTGTATGTCAGACTGAACTAGCTGGGTTACTACACCTAAGTGGGTGACTCCTGATATCTGGGTATTAGGTGTGTTGTACTATCTTCTACTGCATATCCTGCTGCATTTATTACGTTCATGACCCGGACCCTTCCTTCCCTTAGTAGTACCTTGGGGCCCACCCTCTTACCATGCCATTTTAATAACTCTGTTTGTCCGGTGTGGGGGCTTGTCCTTTCTATCCTATTGGGTACCTAGCTGGAGCATTGGGGGCCGGACTGCGCCGGGTTTACACGCATGCGCATAACCCTTGTTGTTCCGCTAGTAACTGTGCTAGATTCAGCGCGAGGTTGGTCCGATGCTGAACAGGGTGACTACATAGGTCGTGCTACACTTTGTGCATGTAATACGGTCACATCGTTTGAGGTATCTGAATAACGAGTTTGCTGTTATTGGCGTCTATAGCATTAATGGTACACATGACCCTTGACTATGTAGTACGGGTATTATGAGTTAGGCATTAACTATAAGTGCATTACGTGAATTGCATTTCAATATGATGAGGTGCCGATGTTTAACTAAACGTTTTTTCAACCCCTTTTTTCTACACATTCTTGTTTTCCTGTACTTAGCTAATAATATTGTGATATGTCTCTTTAAAAGGACACACTGCCACTGGGGTATTAGAAGTACTAATATACAGCAGGTGTATTATGTGGTAGGATGATGTGTTGATTTGCTAATTGACCTGATGCTAATTAACCATAATGATCTGGTTTCTTTGATGTCATTGTTGCATTGGTAAATGTATTTACTTTGAACTGGTTGTTTGGTTGCTATGGCAACCATTTTTGGCGGTTTTTTGCACTAGGGGGAGGGGTTTGTGTATGCTTAAATGTTTGCTTCACTTGTATGTTGTTGGTCTGATGAAGGGGAGCATTCCCCGAAACGTTACTGAATAAACTACTTGTTTTTTACTTAAGTCCAGAGAGTGCTGTTTCCTGTTTTGCTATATATATATATATATATATCTCAATATACTAGCAGGTATTAGAGAACTGACAAAAATGGCAACGTGTAATGGACTTTTATATGGTGAAGTAAACATGATATGCACCATGGGACATGGTATCTGTATATCTGATTGGATAAAATATTGAAATTTTGTTATCATGTCTGTGAGGCCATACTGACTCAAGTTATGTTTGTATGATGAACTCTGATTGGCCGTTCCTTAATGTTTCATGGATTCATATCTTTGTAACTTCCATACACATACCTCCTGGGGGTGCTGTTACTACATTTGGCATGTAGACTTATTTGTAATTTATGAGACTGTTATGCGTATATGTGTGACGCATATATAATATACGCAATCCGTTAAATCTCAATATATTGTTTACATTTGAACTCAATTTTATTTTTACTCACGATAGTAAATATAATCCAGTCACATTAGTAAATGTTTTACACATTTTGATGTTTAATATTGATCAGGTTATTTAATAAATATATATTTTATTCTAAAAAGTAAACATTGTATGTATTCATTGTTTATTAAAGAAATATTGTGACTCACTGTGAAGTATTGACATTGCTCTATTAAATGTATTTACAATCTCAACAATGCACATCGATTGTGTGCTAGTGCGTGAAATTAGAATTGAATTTTTAAAGATGCGAATCTTGTGTTGCAAGATACGTTTACCAAGCTATATTTCTAAAATGGTGAAATGTGTAATTTGTATTTATAATGCTGAAAGTAGAAAAGAACAGAGCGCAACCGCAACTCAAGCTAAAAGTTTTAATGAATAATTTGGCGCTATCGATACAGTTGCACTTACAAGATCATAGTAGAAATATCGCCTTTGACAAACAATCCTCTAACAGCAACCCGGCTCTTTAACACCTTGCGTCACTTCCGGCTGTGTTCCGTCCTTGTGTCTGTGTTAGATCCAAAGGCACTGGTAAATATAACCACCGATAACAATTGTCCTTGTAGCCACAACTCAATCGTCTTGATTAAAAGTCTGTAATCTTGTCCTCCTTGTCTACGCATTTCATCCGATTCATACGGACTTTTTCAAGACTCAGGACTCATATTGCACAGTTTGTGGGGATCCTCCTTTTAAATATCTTAGTTGGATTTGATTGGATAACATTACTCCAATCCTGTTGCTGGCTCAGACACACCTCTCTTTCTATTGCAGAGCGGTGGTCAATTCATAAATTACAAGACATATTACTACTTATGTGAATAGCTGCCATATTGAACATTACATATGATAAAAACTTAGTTAATTTATTACAATTTAAAAAAAATTACGAAAACAATACCAATGCAAATGACAATAAATTAATAAAAAAATTGATAAAAAATTGAATTCTCTAATATACGTTATATGTGAATATAACAATAAACATTGCAATACACCTAACGTTGTAATATTTCTAAACTTCCTTCTATCACTAGCATATACTCTGTCAATATTACTCTACCTAAATGCTTTATATGTGACCCGATTTTATAATATAGAAATTTATAAATATTAAAAAATACAAAAAAAATAATTAATTAAAATTGATGATACATATATTGATATTACCATTAAAAATAGGCTTTTGTGAAATGTACCATAGCGACTGACTGACACTTATTCACATCAATAATCAACACTTGTTTATACCATAAAGGCTTGAAGATCTAAATCTATATAAATCTAGCCCTAGAAGTTTTCAGTCTGTTAGCGCAGTGTTAGGCGGAGTGTTGTATTTATAATGGCCGTAACTTGGATTAAAATGTTTTTTAATTTTAATTTTAAAATCAACGTTTGTTCAATATTATTAAATTAAAATCGAGCTTGTATTGGTATGAACTGCTGACATATATTTATTTTTGCAACAGCGTCTTTATTTTTAAAGGGACATTACACCCAAATATTTTCTTTCATGATCCAGATAGAGAATACAGTTTTAAACAACATTAAAATGTATCTCTATCTATTTAGCTTAATTCTTTAGCTATCCTTTACAGAAGAAATAGCAATGCACATGGTTGAGCCAATCACACAAGGCATCTCTGTGCAGCCACCAATCAGCAGCTACTGAGCATATCTATGGTTTTAAAGGAAAGTATATCAAAAGAATGAAGGTAATTAGAAAATAGAAATACATTTGAATGTTTAAAATTATATTTTCTATAGGAATCAGGAAAAAAACGTTTTTGGATTAATGTCCCTTTAATGAGCTGATATGCAATATTTAAATTTATCTAAAGACATCTGACTAAACATTGTAAATATGCAATGTTGCCCACCCACAAATAAGTAGATATTTCTCAGTAATGCTTTGCTGATCATAAACCTATGCATCTCGTTTGTGCATTAGGATAACATGAGAATAAACCATATTTGATTATTGTGACGACCAGGGTTATCCAACCCTTCGCCAGTCACTTATTTGGCACAGAAAGGGTTATCAGACCCCTTCTACTCTCACCAATATGTCACAATCTAGCCACACCAGGCAAGCTTGTGATTTAGTTCAGTGGGTGCAAGGGTTAACAACACTCTCCAGTCTGTACTAGACATAAAAGAAATGCCCAAAACTCCCCTTTAATGCCACCCACACTAAACTAACTATAATATCTAGCTGCCACCACTTAAGATTATATGATATGGGAAATCTTAAGGAAACCCCAGATTTACACACTCTTAGAACACAATTTAGCAGAAAACAACCTAAAATTTACAGTTCTAATATTCCAGTCTCTTTCAGTAACGTGGTTCAATTATTAGACAAAGGCCAAAGCTTAATAAATGAATTATTTATTATGCCAAAAATATTATGCACAATGCATTATTAATAAACAAGTTGTTACAAATAAAATTACACACAGCAAACAGGTTAAAATAAAATGAAGAAAATAACAGACCTAATACTTTCCTAGCTTATAAGTCTGCCCCAGGGAAATGGGCAAGAGAAGATGGTCACTCATGCTGTAGCAGCCTCCCATGTAGAATGAACAATTTTACTGTTAAAACACAAGATTCTTATACATATTTTCCAGAGATCAAGTTGCCTGACCACACCCCCCTGGGCAGGGGCTAAACCCCCCCTAGTTTTTATGACCTTCAATAAACCAAGTCTTTGCCTGAAATTATAGAATCCATTATAATTTCTGCTAGGTAAATCTATTTTCATATAAGCAGGAAGGCAATCTCTTGGTTACATTGTGCAAATCATTATGCAAATCAGTTTGATATCAAATATATAAAGATATACATTATACCCATGTCCCTTTATTGACCTTATCAGTTTCTGTGACTGAGGCACTGTTTTGTATCATGTCCTCTGCTGACAGTTTGAGCCATAAAGGTCTGTTCCTGTATACTACAAAGGATTTATTAGGGGGCCTGGCATTTCAAAGGAAACACAAACAAACACAGGACACAGTTCTTCTTGAAAAAACTAATTTTATTTAGCTCACAGGCTAAAGAGAATAAACCCCTTGGCAGCTAAATCATGAGGTATTTGTGACAATTATTAAAGTCCATTTTTATCTTAGATTCAAATCTGCTCTGAATGAATCATGAAAGATTAGATTATTTTGTCATTTCCCTTTCAATAAAAATGAAATAGCCATCACAAGCTCTAAACTAAAACTAAGTTTATTTTTTAAATATGCAGTCATGTGTGAATATGAAAAATACATTTAAATATTTGATTTTGTATACATATAAAAGGGACAGTAAACCCAAAAGATATTTACTTTACTACACTACTAATTATTACATATTCGATCCTGTTATATGAATATACATTTGACCTGTGTGAGAACCTTGTTTGTAAAATGTCCACTTATCTCCATCCTTTCATGGAGCTTTTAAATGATTCAGTGCATACTCTTAAAGGGACAGTATACGATAATATTTTGAGAAATTAATGTGTTTACAATTCCTTATTATTTTATTATCAGCAGAGTATATAGTGCATGAAATTAAATGGTTCATGTTGGTCTATAAATTATTATTGGGAAGCGAAAACCACAAATATGTGTATTAGCTTGGTTAGATAGTCTGATCTCCTAACTCCTAACTTTATTCAATTTTTAGACATATACATACTCATATCTGCCAAACAATCAACATAAAACATTTGTAATTTGTATTACCTTATGTATTGTATGCCTCACTGTGAGTTCAATATCTTACAATGGCTGTATTTATACAGCTTTGCCTTATAGGGACATTAAACCCAATTTTTTTTCTTTCTTGATTTATATAGAGAATACAATGTTAAACAACTTTCTCATTTACTTCTATTATCTCATTTGCTTTTATCTCTTGATATTCTTTCCTGAAAAGCATATCTAGATAGGCTCAGGGGCTGCTGATTGGTGGCTGCACATAGATGCCTTGTGTGATTGGCTCACCCATGTGCATTGCTATTTCTTTAACAAAGGATATCTAAAGAATGAAGCAAATTAGATAATAGAAGTCAATTTGAATGTTGTTTAAATTTGTATTCTCTGTCTGAATCATGAAATAAAATTTTGTGTTTAATGACCCTTTAAGGACGAAACCATTAGCAATAGGTGGAGATACCATTGGAGAAATAAACTAAATTAAAATCAAGGGTAACAGAAATACTTATAGAAATTTGATACACTCCAACAGGTAAATAGTATAATTGTTAGAAATTATATTTTGATATATCTATAGTGAACTGACCCTTCAACTGACTCCACTAGAGTGAAAAGTCATCAATATGGCATACAATAACTAGCTTGGTATTAATGTGAAATTAACTTTCTTTAAAGATAATTTAAACTAGATTACCTTTAAAATAATGAAACCATAATAAATAACCTATATTTATTTTAAGAATGTTTTTTGTTACCTAAGAAAGATTATAGATATTAGAATGTAAATCTAACATTAAACTACCCTGTCACTTTGATGTAACAAGTTTAATACTTTCATTTCTTAAAAGTGAAATGGCAAAGTTGTTATGTATAATTTATACTGCCAGTGACGTGCAGTGACGTCAGAGGCTGGTGAGGCAGTGGCTAGGATACGCCTTCATTCTTTAGATATCCTTTGTTGAAGAAATAGCAATGCACATGGGTGAGCCAATCACATGAGGTATCTATGTGCAGCCACCAATCAGCAGCTACTGAGCATATTTAGATATGATTTTCAACAAAGGACATCAAAAGAATGAAGAAAATGAGATATTAGATGTAAATTGGAAAGTTATTTAAATTTGCATATGGGTTTCATATGGGTTTCAGGTCCCTTTAAATGGTGTCTTGGAAAACTGGTCAACTTAGTAAACATCTGATTTTAGTCTAAAAGGATTGTAACAGAAACTCTTGCCAGATAACAAAATGCTTGCTCTGATTATGAGATCTAGAAATCCATGCCCATTAAAATATGTCTAAAACATACTTTTTACTTTAATGCTGCAAATTATGCTTATAGATTCTTTCATTACATAAGGGATGAGAGTCAGAGGGGGAGGAAGAGAGACAGAGAGAGAAAGAGACCATGGGGAGAACAACCAGTAAAATAAAAATAATTAATTTCGTATAATTTAAATTATATTTAAGTTGGGGGGGTTAGATTTAGGGTTAGACTTAGGTTTAGGGGTTAATAAATGTATTATAGTTGCGGCGACGTTGGGGTCGGAAGATTACGGGTTAATAATTGTAGGTAGGTGGCGGCAACATTGGGGGTGGCAGATTAGGGGTTTATAACTATAATGTAGGTGGCAGCAATGTTGGGGGCAGTATATTAGGGGTTCATAGGGATAATGTAGGTGGCGGCCGTGTCCGTAGCGGCAGATTAGGGGTTAATAATATAATGTAGGTGTCAGCGACAGCGGGGGCAGCAGATTAGGGGTTAATAAGTGTAAGATTAGGGGTGTTTAGACTCGGGGTTCATGTTAGGGTGTTAGGTGCAGACATATTTTTTATTTTCCCATAGGAAACAATGGGACTGCGTTAGAAGCTGGACGCTGCTTTTTTTGCAGGTGTTAGGTTTTTTTCAAGCCAGCTCAGCCCCATTGTTTCCTACGGGGAAATCGTTCACAAGCACGTTTAGCCAGCTTACTGCTACCGTAAGCAACGCTGGTATTGAGGTGAGATGTGGAGCTAAATTCTGCTCTCGATCACCTTTTTGCGGCTAATGCCAGGTTTAAAAAAACCTGTAATACCAGCATTGGCTTAAGGGAGAGGTGGAAAAAAAAGGAGCGTTAGACCCGCAAGTCTTACCGACAAAAACTCGTAATCTAGGCGATAGTGTTTAAAAGGGCACCCACTATTAAACAGACTCTTGCTCCCAGCAAAGAAGTAATCTCAAAGAAGGCTATTAGAAATACATCTCAAAACAACAGAATTGGCTGCAAGGGTACTTATAAATGTGGGAAAGCAAGATGTCTTATGTGTAAATATATAACACACAGTGCAAAAAATATTAGGTCACATACCACTGGGGAAGTATTTCAGATTGGAGAACATTTAACTTGTAGTTCCTCTTATGTGATTTATGTTCTATCCTGCAAATGTGGGGTACAGTATTTGGGGCGTACGATACGAAATATACGTACTAGGTGGAGTGAACATTATCTGAATATTCGGGAAAGAAATCACTCAAACATATGCCTAGATTTAGAGTTCTGCGTTAGCTGTCCAAACCAGCATTAAGGGGTCCTAACACTGGTTTTGGCCACCCGCTGGTATTTAGAGTCAGTCAGGAAAGGGTCTAACGCTCACTTTCCAGCCGCGACTTTTCCATACCGCAGATCCCCTTACGTCAATTGCGTATCCTATCTTTTCAATGGGATCTTTCTAACGCTGGTATTTAGAGTCTTGGCTGAAGTGAGTGTTAGAACTCTAACGACAAGACTCCAGCTACAGAAAAAAGTCAGGAGTTAAGAGCTTTATGGGCTAACGCCGGTTTATAAAGCTCCTAACTACTGTGCTCTAAAGTACACTAACACCCATAAACTACCTATGTACCTCTAAACCGAGGTCCCCCCACATCGCCGCCACTCTAATAACATTTTTTAACCCTAATTTGCCGACCGCACAC
This sequence comes from Bombina bombina, assembly GCF_027579735.1. Lineage (NCBI taxonomy): Eukaryota > Metazoa > Chordata > Amphibia > Anura > Bombinatoridae > Bombina > Bombina bombina. Next base: position 51,664 of record NW_026512248.1, read on the forward strand.
CGCCGCAACCTACATTATCCCTATGTACCCCTAATCTGCTGCCCCTAACATCGCCGACACCTACATAATATTTATTAACCCCTAATTTGCCCCCCCAACGTCGCCGCTACCTAACTACACTTATTAACCCCTAATCTGCCAACCGGACCTCGCCGCTACTATAATAAATGTATTAACCCCTAAACCACCTCACTCCCGCCTCAAAAACCCTATAATAAATAGTATTAACCCCTAATCTTCCCTCCCTAACATCGCCGACATCTAACTTCAAGTATTAACCCCTAATCTGCCGACCGGACCTCGCCGCTACTCTAATAAATGTATTAACCCCTAAAGCTAAGTCTAACCCTAACCCTAACACCCCCCTAAGTTAAATTTAATTTAAATCTAACAAAATAAAATAAATCTTATTAAATAAATTAATCCTATTTAAAGCTAAATACTTACCTGTAAAATAAACCCTAATATAGCTACAATATAACGAATAATTATATTGTAGCTATTTTAGCATTTATATTTATTTTACAGACAACTTTGTATTTATTTTAACTAAGTACAATAGCTATTAAATAGTTAATAACTATTTAATAGCTACCTAGTTAAAATAAGTAAAAAATTACCTGTAAAATAAATCCTAACCTAAGTTACAATTAAACCTAACACTACACTATCAATAAATTAATTTACTAAACTATCTACAATTATCTACAATTAAATCAACTAAACTAAATTACAAAAACAAACAAACACTAAATTACAAAAAATAAAAAAGATTACAAGAATTTTAAACTAATTACACCTACTCTAAGCCCCTTAAAAAAAAAACAAAGCCCCCAAAAATGAAAAGTTAACAGCTCTTTTACCTTACCAGCCCTTAAAAGGGCCTTTTGCGGGGCATGCCCCAAAGAAAACAGCTCTTTTGCATTTAAAAAAAACATACAATACCCCCCCCCAACATTACAACCCACCACCCACATACCCCTAATCTAACCCAAACACCCCTTAAAAATCCTAACACTAAGCCCCTGAAGATCTCCCTACCTTATCTTCACCACGCCGGGTATCACAGATTCGTCCAGATGAGGGTCCGAAGTCTTCATCCTATCCGGCAAGAAGAGGACATCCGGACCGGTAGACATGTTCATCCAGGCGGCGTCTTCTATCTTCATCCGGCGCAGAGTGGGACCATCTTGAAGCAGCCGACGCGGATCCATCCTCTTCTTCCGGCGACTCCCGACGAATGAAGGTTCCTTTAAGTGACGTCATCCAAGATGGCGTCCCTCGAATTCCGATTGGCTGATAGGATTCTATCAGCCAATCGGAATTAAGGTAGGAAAAATCTGATTGGCTGATTGAATCAGCCAATCAGATTAAAGTTCAATCCGATTGGCTGATCCAATCAGCCAATCAGATTGAGCTCACATTCTATTGGCTGATCGGAACAGCCAATAGAATGCGAGCTCAATCTGATTGGCTGATTGGATCAGCCAATCGGATTGAACTTGAATCTGATTGGCTGATTCAATCAGCCAATCAGATTTTTCCTACCTTAATTCCGATTGGCTGATAGAATCCTATCAGCCAATCGGAATTCGAGGGAAGCCATCTTGGATGACGTCACTTAAAGGAACCTTCATTTGTCGGGAGTCGCCGGAAGAAGAGGATGGATCCACGTCGGCTGCTTCAAGATGGTCCCGCTCCTCGCCGGATAGATGAAGATGTCTACCGGTCCGGATGTCCTCTTCTTGCCGGATAGGATGAAGACTTCGGACCCTCTTCTGGACCTCTTCTTGCCGGATAGCATGAAGACTTCGGACCCTCTTCTGGACGGATCGTGATACCCGGCGTGGTGAAGATAAGGTAGGGAGATCTTCAGGGGCTTAGTGTTAGGTTTTTTAAGGGGTGTTTGGGTTAGATTAGGGGTATGTGGGTGGTGGGTTGTAATGTTGGGGGGGTATTGTATGTTTTTTTTTTACAGGCAAAAGAGCTGTTTTCTTTGGGGCATGCCCCGCAAAAGGCCCTTTTAAGGGCTGGTAAGGTAATAGAGCTGTTAAATTTTTATTTTAGAATAGGGTAGGGCAATTTTTTATTTTGGGGGGCTTTATTATTTTTTTAGGGGGCTTAGAGTAGGTGTAATTAGTTTAAAATTCTTGTAATCTTTTTTTATTTTTTGCAATTTAGTGTTTGTTTGTTTTTGTAATTTAGTTTAGTTGATTTAATTGTAGATAATTGTAGGTAGTTTAGTTAATTTATTTATTGATAGTGTAGTGTTAGGTTTAATTGTAACTTAGGTTAGGATTTATTTTACAGGTAATTTTGTACTTATTTTAACTAGGTAGCTATTAAACAGTTATTAACTATTTAATAGCTATTGTACCTAGTTAAAATAAATACAAAGTTGCCTGTAAAATAAATATAAATGCTAAAATAGCTACAATATAATTATTTGTTATATTGTAGCTATATTAGGGTTTATTTTACAGGTAAGTATTTAGCTTTAAATAGGATTAATTTATTTAATAAGATGCATTTTATTTCGTTAGATTTAAATTAAATTTAATTTAGGGGGGTGTTAGTGTTAGGGTTAGACTTAGCTTTAGGGGTTAATACATTTATTAGAGTAGCGGCAAGGTCAGGTCGGCAGATTAGGGGTTAATACTTGAAGTTAGGTGTCAGCGATGTTAGGGAGGGCAGATTAAGGGTTAATACTATTTATTATAGTGTTTGAGAGGCGGGAGTGCGGCGGTTTAGGGGTTAATACATTTATTATAGTAGCGGCGAGGTCCGGTCGGCAGATTAGGGGTTATTAAGTGTAGGTAAGGTAGCGGCGATGTTAGGGGCAGCAGATTAGGGGTACATAGCTATAATGTAGGTTGCGGCGGTGTACAGAGCGGCAGATTAGGGGTTAATAATAAAATGCAGGGGTCAGCGATAGCGGGGGCGGCATATTAGGGGTTAATAAGTGTAAGGTTAGGGGTGTTTAGACTCGGGGTACATGTTAGCGTGTTAGGTGCAGACTTAGGAAGTGTTTCCCCATAGGAAACAATGGGGCTGCGTTAGGAGCTGAACGCTGCTTTTTTGCAGGTGTTAGTTTTTTTTCAGCTCAAACTGCCCCATTGTTTCCTATGGGGATATCGTGCACGAGCACGTTTTTGAAGCTGGCCGCGTCCGTAAGCAACACTGGTATTTAGAGTTGAAGTGGCGAAAAATTATGCTCTACGCTCCCTTTTTGGAGCCTAACACAGCCCTTCAGAGAACTCTAAATACCAGCGTTGTTTAAAATGTGCAGGGGGAAAAAAACACGCGTAGCTAACGCACCCCTTTGGCCGCAAAACTCTAAATCTAGCCGATAGTGTCTCTAGACATTACATACATGAACACAATGGAGAAAACTGTCCCTTTAAGATAACTCCATTAGAAAGTATCCCTGGATCTAATACATATAATAGATTCATTAAACTACGTCAAAGGGAGACTTTTTGGATTTACAAATTTGGTTCCCTTTTTCCATCTGGGCTGAATGAGGTCATAGATTCTGCTGCTTTTTAATAGTTTCATTAACTGTCTGCTATATATATTGTTTTTATTTATATTTGAGGTTAAACATGTTTTAGATTTATTATTAATGTGGTCAATTTTTTTAGGTAAACTATTTAGCATATCTACTACTTGGTTTTTATGGGTCATATTAGGAATTTGATCAGTTTGACAGTGGTATTAGTTATTATTATCAAACCTGTAATTTTTGTTAAACAAACAAATGCCAGCGAGCCTCAAGGTGATGCATAAAATATTCTTTAATCAGTGGAGAAAAATATAAAACGATATGATAATGCTTATATCCCAAGCATATGTGATAGATACTGGTCCTACGCGTTTCGGCAGCCCCTGCCTTATTCATGGACATAAAGTGTAAGGTAATCTCACCCCTTAAATACACCTGTGTCCCCAGGTGTTAATATCACATGATGCATACAATTAAAGGGATATTTCACAGTTTGTTATTTAAACAGCATATACACTCTCAGAATTGGTTAGGTAGACTCTAATACATATCTAAATATGAAATTTAAATCAGATTTTATATTTGGCTATTTTGACAGTTGAGCCGACTAGTTAACTCCCTCCATTGCAGTTGCCTGTAAAACTTATTGTGTAACCTATAGTAGCAACGCTATACTAAGCACATATGAGGATATTCAATTATTAACATTATAGTAAATGGGAATGGTAATAGAGGTAGCCAACCTGGTGGATGGGCAACTAAGTTTAAATTGATCCTTATGACACTTTGGTACTGTAAAAACAGAGCAGAACAGTATGAAAACCAAAAATTTGCTTTTATAATATTTATGAGTATCTTGAGTACTGAAGGATAACAGCTGGAAAGTGTAAAAAAATATATATATATATATATGTACACAAATCCATAGCTAACCACCAAATGATGGTCAGTATTAGCTCAGTCCTCTAATATTAGATAATTCCCATTATCTGGAGAATAAGGATAATAGCAAATATTGGTGATTATCCAACATTAACAATGTGCTTTTTTCATAGTACAAATAAGTGAAGACCCAAATAATCGATATTCAAACCTTGTCTTAAGGTATCCAGCCACAATATGTACTTGAGGGTAGGCCATAAGCACTCAGTCCTTCCAGGCACTAGTATGCTAGATCATTCAATTTGTTAAATAAGTAAATAAATAAATATATGTGTCTAACTCCTATGAGGAATAATTTCATATGTGCTCAACACTAGCCTTCCGGTCATGCTCAAAGCATAAATAATTACAGGTAGTCCTCAGTTTACGCTGGGGTTAGGTTCCAGAAGGAATGGTTGCAAATCAAAACTGTTGTAAATTGAAACCCAGTTTATAATGTAAGTCAATGGGAAGTGAGGGAGTTAGGTTCCAGGCCCCTCTCAAAATTGTCATAAGTAACACCTAATACATTATTTTTAAAGCTTTGAAATGAAGACTTTAAATGCTAAACAACATTATAAACCTAATAAAATAATCACACAACACAGAATATATAATTAAACTAAGTTAAATGAACAAAAACATTTGCTAAACAGCATTATAAACCTAATAAAATTATCACACAACACAGACTAACTTGCATTTTTCTGCAAACAGTTCTTTCTATGTATTCCAATCTGGACTGATTTATAGACAGGAAGATCTTGTTCCTTTGAAATCTGCTCGATAGCTCAGGTCTGGTTAAACTGATTAATTTAAGCTTGCTTGGCTTTGCGGCAACACAAGCGGACAGCTCCACCTACTGGCTATTTTAATAAATGCACTGCGTCTTAATGCTTTTCAATAGCAGTCACATGACTTATGTAATTATTGTTACTTATCGTCCACCTATGCACAGTGCCTTACCTATCTAATTACATTATCATATTTAGATGATTACTTTCAGTATATAAAGAGATAGTGCACATCAAATAGAACTTCATTCTATATTTAATCTAATTTCTAAGTTGATACCAGCAATTACATCATGTACTATTGATCATCATTATTAGGGTTATGAAATATTGGTGCACTATTAATTATTTTTTATCTAGACTATATGAACTTTGACTATCTGTACATACACATTCATTTTGTCTTTAACGTAGTTGAGAACAATCATACAGCATCAATTTATGCTTATTAATTATATATCCACATTATTAATCACTTATATGAATCTATGTAGTATTATGAAAAAAACACTACATTATCGATTATCACAAAATATTAATTTTATTAAATATTACTATGTACACATAACTATAAGTTGTTATTTATTTATTTATTTATTCACCTATCCTCATACAGATGGAGGTATCACATTCATCACGATTATTCATCCATACACATATAGAGTTACCATATCTTACTATATCACATAACCATCGGTTATTAATTATATTTATTTATTCTCACACACACAGAGTGATCACATATATCATATTTATTCATCTACACAAGTATAGATCAACCACATCAATATATTCATTAAAATTGATATACCTTTTTTCACTAATACGGCACCGAATATTTGGACACCCAATAGAATAAGGTGTTGAGACACTCCAATAAAAGTCTATGTAGCGATGTTAACGTGTATATTCAAATTCGAGACAATGTTTCTATTTATTTACAAATGTATAAGCTTATGGTAATGGGATGTTAGCGGTTAGCAGATCCATACCTCTAGCAGTCAAATAGTTAACATTGAGAGGTTAACAAACGAGGAGCTGTAAGACATCACACACCCACTTTTAAATGTAGAGTGATTGGATATAGAGCACACTCCCTTTAGGGGATGGGCTACAATGGTTTGGTAGTGAGCGGCAATATAAGCCTGTTTTAAAGTTTGTAAATTATGCCTGATGAAACGGCCAGAGAGCCGAGAAACGCGTAGCAAAAATAAACAGAACACCTTTTTTATATGCTCGCCCAAGAGGATTGTTGTTTAAGGCTTGTTGTTCTCGATGGGTTTGTAATAAAGTATCTTGTTTTTAACACCATCGCCTCACATCCTCATTAAGCGAGCCTGTCACTACCAGACAACCAGAGTGGGGAGAGTGAAAGAAAAGACCGGAGAGAGCTAGCTGTTTAGCTCTAATAACCAGCCCGCTTCTACAAGCACATAGGTGTGCTCGTCAAGAGTGTGAGTATCCTGTGCTTAGATTGACAACTGTGTTTGTCATATTTACACTATTGATACACACATTTGGGCGCTTCTCTTTGTTTGGAATATTTACAGAAAAGCTGTCCTGTTGTGGAAGAAGGGAGAGTGCTGCCTGATAGACTCTTTGTGCTATTTCTGATGTTGGGATATTAAGTATATTCATCATTTATCGAACTGTTCTACTAAAGACAGGATATGAATTGTGGACATTGAATTCTATATCAGATTGTATATTTTTAAATGAGGATCCACTATCCGTTTTATATTGCCCTTGGTTATTATTTGTATGATTTATAAAAACAGTGGGATGTTTCTGGGCTCAATTATGTTTGTATATATATATATATATATATATATATATATATATATATATATATATATATATATATATTTGGTAGAGAACTAGCGCCCTCTGGTGATTGAATTCGCATGATTTTATACTTATATTGTTGTCATTCTTGGAATAGGCAGTCCACCATTAAGACTTTAGATCTAGTTAGCTCATCCTAGTGACTAGCTATTAGCAAGTGGTGCATATATGAGCAGGGAGATTAATCTTTCCCGTATGTACAATTTTTATTTTATGTTAATTGAACTATTTCAGGCAACACATTCAGAGGATGTGATATACAATAGCTCCATACATGATGAGCCCCTTTTAGCTCAGAGGTATATATTCCTCTACCTTACAAATTTATGTTTTCTTTATTTCTCTTTTTATGGAGCATGACTCAGTTACCCTATAGCTTCCTGGTTTTCTCCTTATATTATATTATAACATCTACCAACATTAAATTACCTGATATGCTATTTATGTTATGCTAGTTTCATATAGAAGTATCTAATAGTTATATCACATAAAGCCTATGTTCTTTGATTATTACTACATAATTCACACACGTGGTTTTGTAGCATATGCTATTCAGTATTATGTCATTTCATGATCCAAAAGTGACCATCAAGTGGTTATCAAAGAGAGATGTCATACATAATCAAATGGCCCATACGTGGCCAGTATAGTAGCCACCCATAAGATAGCAATATATATAAAATAGAGGTTAATGTCACTTGTCATACCACAAGTTGTATAATTTACTTTTTCCAGTGTATATTGTATTGCCGTATTGTAATCTTATATTCTGTAATATGACTTTCGTTGCTTGTTGGAAATTATGCACAACCTCAATAAAAGAAAATTAAAAAAAAAAACTATAATACCCTCTATTTTGATGGCATTTGGGCAGTTTTAGAAAATTAACCAGAGATCAAGGGGTCGAATTATCAAGCGGCAGATGGACATCGTTAAATGCCAACAGCGTATTTAACATTGCACAAGCATTTCTGGTGAAATGCTTGTGCAATGCCGCCCTCTGCACATTCATGGCCACTAGCAGGGGGTGTCAACCATCCCGATCGTATCTTACGGCCGCTGCTTCTTAACTTAAGTTTCCGGTGAGCCCCCTAATCTCTGGTTAATTTTTGGAGCATGAAGCAAAAACCAGCCACTTGTAATGGCTGGTTAATTATCGCATGCCCGCAAATATCAAATTACCCATTTGCGGGCACTGGATAATTTAGCGGTAGCAATAACCAGCCACTTGTAATGGCTGGTTAATTATCGCATGCCCGCAAATATCAAATTACCCATTTGCGGGCACTGGATAATTTAGCGGTAGCAATAACCAGCCACTTGTAATGGCTGGTTAATTATCACATGCCCGCAAATATCAAATTACCCATTTGCGGGCGCAAGATAATTTAGCGCTCCACTTGTTATCTAGCCCTACGTTGTTCTCTAACCACTGTTCCTCAAGCACATTTACCTTTCAAATTATCCTCTCATATATCTTTTAGGAAGACTCATTAAAGAAATAATTATACTATATATTGTTGAGTGCAACTTTTTTGACGTACTACCCTATACGCAAGGGTTTCAGTTGCGCTAACCTGACAAGCATAAAATGCAATTGCACTCTTGTGAATGCGTGTAAGTTCAACTTACAATACATGCACTATTTATGTCACGTGCAAAATTATGAAGTAGACCCAATATCACTTGCACGCAAAAGTTAGCGCACCACTTGTAATCAAGCCCAATATTAGCACATCATAAATACTTGGTGATATCAGAGTTTTAATACATATGTTCCCTGCCTCTTTGTATCTCAAGTTTGAAAAACTAAAAAACATCTTTATTTCACTGATAACCACTCCTGCTTATTGGGGGTATGAATATTTACAATGTAAATCTTTGTATATTTAGCGATTTCACAGATATTGTAAGAGCAATCATTTATTATGTTTAGGGAAAAAATGTACCTTAGAACTAGTTACTGAAAAAGATATTGTATGAAATCTCCACTAGATGTCACAATAGTCATATGATGTAAAGTACCATGAGACACAATAAAACAGACACATGATTCTCCAAGATTCATAAAAAAGAGACATTACAATAGCGGCATGTTGCAAGCTCAGTCACTTAAAGGGACATGAAACCCCAAATTTTTCTTTCATGATTCAGATAGAGAATATCATTTTAAACAACTTTCCAATTTAAATCTATTATTTATTCTAAGTCTATTATTTATTCTATTTATTTGCTTCCTTCTTTTGTTATATTTTGCTGAAAGGTTTATCTAGACAAGCTCATGAGCAGCAGAGAACCTAGGTTCTAGCTGTTGATTGGTGGCTGCATATATATTTTGATTGTGATTGGCTCACTCATGTGTTCAGTTAGAAACCAGTAGTGCATTGCTGCTCCTTCAACAAATGATACCAAGAGAATTAAACAAATTAGATAATAGAAGTAAATTAGAAAGTTGTATAAAATTGTATTCTCTATCTGAATCATAAATGAAAAAATTTGGGTTTCATGTCCCTTTAAAACTAACGGGCCTTGTACCAACCTTTAGAGGGACATGGACATTTGAAACTTTCATGGTTTAGATTTGGCATGCAATTTTAAAAAACCTTTTGAAATCACTTCTGCTGTCACCTCTATTCCTTGACTGACTTGTGTTTGCGCTAATGTCTGCAACAAAGTTATACAGTTAAGTTTTTTGTGTTCATTATTTAAAATGTGAAAACTTAATTTTTACATCCAAATCCCTTTAAAGGGACATAAAACCCAAGCATTTTCTATAAAGACTCAGATAGAGCATGCAATTTTAATTAACTTTACAATTTACCTGTGTTATCTAATCAGTTTTGTTCTCTTTGTATCCTTTGTTAAAATGTATGCCTAGGTAGGCTCAGGAGAAGCAATGCACTACTACTGGAAACTAGCTGCTGATTGGTGACTGCACATATAAGCGTCTTGTGATTGGCTCACCTGATGTGTTCAGCTAGTTCCCAGAAGTGCAATGCTGCTTTTTCAATAAAAGTACACCAAGAGAATTAAACTAATTTGATAATCAAAGCATATTGGATAGTTGTTGTTTTTTTCAATTGTATATGCTCTATCTAAATTATGAAAAAAAAGATTGGGTTTCATGTCCCTCTAATAAGTGCACACAGTTGTTTATAAGAAGTGAATGAAACATTTAAAAATGTGTTAAAATATTAAATGTAATGAATTATAACATTGTGTATAATATTAAATCCAGTGATTTACTATTAAAACTAAAATACATGTGCCAACCTCACTAGAGTACTCACTCTAAAAGTAAAGAGTTAGCGTACAAGCGAAACATTCAAGCTCGTTAACTTCTGGACTTTGGATATCACGACCACGCAAAGTCCTCTCTATTGACTTTTATAGGGTATGCTAATGAAATGTCTTCTATCGCTCGTTTGCTAACCCAATGTCCTGTCAGATTTTGCTCCCTTGTCAGAATTTTCTACCCTTATGTGCGCATGCTCAGAATGATGTAATCACACTCCATACATGTTTGAAATTATTGTGTGGAATGCGATTACGTAATTAAAAGCATGCGCACATCTGATTGTACGTCTGATTGTATACTCAATACCTCTGAGTTCCTCTCTGTGGAGGAATACTCATACTACATAAACAGAAATTTGACCTTCTTCCAGGAGGTCCAATTTTATTGGGAGTTCCTGATCCACACTCCACCAGGCATAAGCGATAGGCCGTAACATTCTTTTCAGCCCCCACACCTCTTCCCAACCGGACCCCCCCCGCACACACACTTTCTTCCCTTCTCTCCCTCCCTCTTCTCTATCTTCCCCTTTCCCCCCTTCTTGATTGCTTATACTTCTTGATTCTTCTCTCCATTACCAGCATATCTCTTCTGTTTAAGAGGGTACTTCTATATAATATAAACAAATGGTACTAGTTATTATTTTGCACTGTATAATATAATTATTTCTTCAGTTATTAAGTCGTCTCAACCATGAAGAGGTGATAGAAGCATAAATCAAAGGTTGAGTGAATGGATCAGATGGACAACTGATGGACATCATTATGACTATATAATTATTTATGGACCACTTTAATTCACCATTAGGGTAATTACTTAAGCTCTGAGGAGCTTTATGTGCACCCTCTGACATTGTACTGATTATATTTATACACAAATATTCACATGTATGGTGCCGGAGTTCTATGCCTGTTATTATCACAATCAGTTTGTGGCAAGAAAAATACACTAACCCATATCGAGTCTGCAGGTTAATATTAGATTGTATTTACTAGGATATATACATATCATATTTCACCTCTCAATAGGTGTCCTACTCTGAGCACTTTAATAACACCACAAACATTTACCAATCAGGTTAGTATTCACCCCCCCTCCTCTTTTGACACCTCTCGACTGTCTATTGGTTACTTCCACCTGGATGAAAACACAGACACATGCGCCCAATTACGCCTTACATGTACACTGACAGATCAACAACCTGCATTATCACGTTAGACCCTTGAATACCAAAAATCACATCACATTTCTGATACAAGAATGTGCGTCCAAGGGATATAGGCTTAAATGACGAACAGGCTTAAATGACGAACTTTTGACCTGGCCATTTTGACGACACCCACTTTGACTTTTTGACACGCCCACAAGCGAGGAACAGACATGGTTTTACAAATGTATGCCTTTGCCTTTGATCGCTATACACATAGGATGTTTATAGAAGTAAATAGTGCCTATGGCAAATATGATCGCTAGATAGTCACTACTATGTGACATACACGTACCTTGCTCTTAATAATAAAAATTTTAATAATAAAATCCTCTTTTGCAACAATAGATTTAATTTCAGCAGCCATCTAAAATAAAGGTATTTTATCATTTTTTTCTTAAACATTATGACTATTTATTAATGAGTTTTTAATTTATATTTTATGTATATGTTTTTAAACACACCTCTCCTGTGAGGTCATGTGACCGAGAAGGGTGTGTGATGCTAGTTGCCAGCTTATTGGTTGGCCACTTGTATTTAATGTAGCAATTAATCATTGTTTGTATCGGCCTGAAGAAACAGTAGCAATACTGAGAAACGCGTTGCTGTACATTATATGTGTTTATTAAACACTTGTTCTTAAGTTACTTGCTTTTTTTATTTACCAACCTCTGTATATATTTTTGCAGGAATATTGCCTTTTCACTCTTAACCTCTGTGAGTGAGCCTAGAGACATTCTATAGGCTTGTGCATTCAGCAGTCTGAGGAGAGTTTACCGGACAACTCTGCGGTTCCGGCTTGCCCAGTCTGCACTACATAACAGTGCTTTACCACAAATGAGTGTATATTATCCACCATTTGTCACCCTCTACTCCTTGCTGTATTATGCTATGTGGCGGTTTTTTTTATCTCTCATAGAGCTTATGTTTGAGTGAAGAGACACCTGGAAGTCCTTTGTTGCATACACCAGAGGAGAGTTATACCGGACAACTCTGACTATCCGGTCTGTCCAGTCTGCACTACATTATAGTGCTCTACCACATGTAAGTGTATACTATTCACTATCTGTTCTATATGGTTCTCCTTTCTTTATAGAATTTATCTGAAGTGGACGGCCTTATACCCTGAGAAGAGCAGCCTTTTTGTGTGATATCAAACACATATATACTTTGGACTCTGGTTTCATAGGGGCCCATTTATCAAGCTCCGTATGGATCTTGAGGGCCCGTGTTTCTGACGCTTTATAAGCAACCGGTATATTTTGAGGGATTTTGAGCTAGAAGCAATTTTCTCCTGTACTTTGACACAAGCAAGGAAGCAATGGTGTGTTTATTACTGTATCATAATGAGGTAAAAGTCTAAAAAAAAAAAGACTAAAAAAATTCCACCAAATAAAGAAAGATTAACCCCTTGATAGAAAGGACTACAACAAATATCTAATGAACATGGACGTCCTCAGAAATTTTTCCAGACGCACCCCCTTCGGATGCCCATGCTAGTGAATGGATACCACAGTTTTAACACTGTAGTGGGCCCTAATTAGGATACTTAATTATAATCCCTTAACGCTGACGCTCTGTCTCACCACTGTGCATATATACATAACTTTATAACATTGAGGGTTTAGTAGTTAGTGTATGACTGAGGCTGATTACTTTGTATGGACTATATATAGGTTAATCTGACTATTATTATTATTATTATTAATATTAACAGCCCTCTTTTATGCCTCATCTCTTTAAACTAAATTGAAAAGGCGTAAGTATATCTGGTGATGGCTATTTTTGGACATCTTAGAGTATAATGCGTATTCCAGGATTAGAACAGAGAGACTAAATTGTGTGATTAAAGGATCCTTCAAAGACCATATGTTAAATGCTATGGAACATATTGAGAGGACATTAAATTCCCTCTGTTGCCTTCTGTCATTAGACATATGACATTTTCCTGGTATATTGGTTTATTAACTAATTGATCTTCAAAAGCACTGTATGTCCACACTGTAACAAAAACCCATTAGCAAGAACTGCATGTACGTATCATATACTCTTTTATCATTTACAGTAAATCTGTTATTCTATGGAGATTTTTATACATAATGTAAATAAGAAAACAACCCAGTGCCCATTTAAATATATTTTTCTAGTAAAAATGTTGCCAGTATGCTCACAGTTTTATATGGTTTTATCCATTTATTTGTAGAACCATAGAGTAAAAACATTTATTGTTACCAGCATGTGCAATTTCTATAAGGGATATTTTGTATGTTTGTTTTACTCTATTTTAATGTGAAACTAAGGCAAGCGGTTAAAAATGAGCAGGTTGTAACGACTTGTAAACCGAATAGGCCTGGAGTAGACGCTACTTATAACACTGTCATATTTGAGACTTAAAGGACCACTAAGCTTAGTAGAAAAGCATAATAAGTAAATGTCTAATTAAAAGACACTGCAAAAGCACTTTGTTTGAATTTCAAATGAGTAGTAGATTTCTTTCTGACAATTTTTAAAATTAGTTCTATTTTCCCTCCAACTGCATCATGTGACAGCCATAAGCCAATCAAAAATGCATATATTCTGTGAATCTGGTACATGCTCAGTATGATCTGATGCCTCAGAAAGTGTGTATATATAAAAACTGTGCAAATTTAGATAATGGAAGTGAACTGGAAAGTTGTTTAAAACTGTGAGCTCTATCTGAATCATGAAAGTTTAATTTTGACTTGAGTGTCCCTTTAAAAGACATTACCACTGTGTCGCTAAACATGCAATATCACAAGAACTACCTCTTTAAATCAGAAAATAGCTCCTGCACAGTAAATAATCTAGTTACCATTTGAAGTTAAAGAGAATTGAAACCTTAAATTATTATTTCATGATTCAAATAGAACATACAATTTTAAACAACTTTCCAATTTACTTCTGTTATCTAATTTACTTTGTTCTCTTGGTATCTTTTGTTATAAAGCATACCAAGGTAGGCTCAGGAGCAGCAATTCACTACTGGGAGCTAGCTTCTGATTGGTGACTCCATATATATGTCTCTTGCGATTGGCTCATCTGATGTTCCTTCAACAAAGCATACCAAGAGGGAAGAAAATTAGATAATAGAAGTAAATTGCAAAGATGTTTAAAATGTCATGCTCTGTCTAAGCCATAAGGAAAAAATGTTGGGTTTCATATCCCTTTAATCTGGTTGATCCCTATACAACCTGATATGGACTTTTATGAAATGCTGTTATTGGGTACAAACTCTGTGTTAAGCGTTCTTTGTATTTTTTTATCTAATAAAGTTCTTGAAATGTTAAAAAAAAAGTTTCTAGGATTTTCATTTTAGTTTAGCCAATACTCTGTACTAGAAGTCAGAAAATGCAAAGCCTCTTATCTAGACCTTAACTGTCTGGCTGTTTTTTTTTTCTGTGTTGATGGATAAAGATAATGATCTTGTTAACAAGTGGATAAACAATGTTAAAGATAAAGAGGCTTATTTTAGAACATTTTAACCAGCATTGATTCTTAAAATGGTCTAATCTTCATTTTGACTTTCTAGATCATCAATAATATTGTTACTTCTATTAATAATCTAGAAATGAATTCAAATGTACTAATTACTGGACTTAGTCATCCAATGAGTCCTTTCTGTTTTATTACACTTGTCATATTTCATTTATTCATGGAGCCAGTTGGTTAAAAACAGTTTTTTATCTTAATGTCAGAATTGTCAGAATTTTTTAAGAGGATAAATGATTATAAAACTTAAGGGGATATTCCTGTATTGAGGGGTGCTCAGTTAGCATTTACTGGTTATTTACCTTTAGATAAGGTGGAAATCTTGAATGTTAGGAATATGCTGAAGGCAAATGTCACTTGAAAAATGAATATGGTAAGAAAAATAAAAAGGTATTTTTTATTGTATGAGGGATGTTACATCTTTAAGGAGGTGGTCTTTAATAAAGGGACATAATACTCATATGCAAAATCACTTAAAAGTGATACTGCATAACTGTAAAAAGCAGATATTTTACCTCAAACTTTCGTCAGCTCTAGTAAGGCCCGATAGAAAGGTTAAAAATGAAATGTGCATGGGAGCATTTCAATTTGAAATATAAGCATTTTTGCAATATACTTCCATTAGTAAAAAAGCTTCTAGTAAAAGTTATTACAGTCCTTACATATCCTGTGAGGGACTGTGCACCATTATTCAAACACTACAGCTTCTCAGAGAGTCAACAGTGACTTGTATGACACAAATTATGTCTTCAGAAGCAATACACATCACCGCCAGCTCTCTGAGAAGCTGTAGTGTCGGAATACTGGTGCACGGGGCCCTCACAGGATATGTGCGTATGCTGCCGAAAAAACATAACTTTTACTAGAAGCATTTTTGCTAATGGTAGTGTATTACAAAAATGCTTATATATCAATTTGAAATACTCCCATGCACTTTTCATTTTTTAACTTTCTATCCCTTTAAATAGAAGATTGACACTTCTATTAACTGACCTGTCAATAAATGGTCTGACATTTTAAGTAAATGCTGTTCATTTTCCCTAAGTGCAAATCTAAAAGAAAACTATTTGAAAGTTGCCTTTAGATGGTACCTACATCCCACAAGACTTTATACATATAGAGATTCAGGGGCTGTTGCTTTTGAGGTTGCGAGGAATGGGGCACATTTATACATATGTGGTGGATGTGTGTTTATATTAAGGGAATCTGGGAGCAAACTTCTGAATCATTAAATGGACAGTAAACCTATGAAATAATGTTATATAATTCTGCCCATAGTGCAGAGATGATATATTCCAAAATGCAATTTTCCTGACCGCCACTCCTGGCTCTACTGAGTGGATCTTAATTTGCACAAGTGCATCGCGGGCACACTGTCTAGTCACAGCCGGACTGAATGCGCCACTAAACTGAATGTAGCTCGCTCCCGCTACCAGACCAGAGCGAGCTACATTCAGTTTAATGGCGCGATTGGGCTGGTTGTGACTAGACAGTGTTCCCGCAATGTGCTTATTCAAATTAAGACCCACTCAGTAGAGCCAAGAGCGGCGGTCAGGAAAATTGCATTTTGGAATATATCATCTCTGCAATCGTTTAATTTATAAGCTTGGAGCTAAGCTATGTGCAGAATAATATAACATTATTTTGTAGGTTTACTATCCCTTTAAGTTCTGTTTTCTAATGATCAATACAATTAACCGCCTAGCAGGCTCTTCTTCATCAGCCTATTAGAGGTCTTACGATAAAAAATAACAAGTTTGTGGCTGTAATTTGTATATCAGTTAGAATGAGTTTAGCCAAACATTAGAAGGGAGACTTGCCACATTTCTCTTATATTCTTAATAAAATAGACTATATATATATATATATATATATATATATATATATATATATATATATATATACAGCAGGTATTGACAGGTGCACTCTCACTAACACTTTAGTTCCAAATGCCAGGGTGCTAGAATATGGTGTAGAATATGGAAATCAGGAGACAGCACTCACTGGTCTTGACAATACTGGATTTATTCAGTGACGTTTCGGGGAATACACCCCTTCATCAAACCCTGATGAAGGGGTGTATTCCCTGAAACGTCACTGAATAAATCCAGTATTGTCAAGACCAGTGAGTGCTGTCTCCTGATTTCCATATATATATATATATATATATATATATATATATATATATATATATATATATATATATATATATATATATATATATATATATATATATATATATAATATGACAAGTCTTTTATCAGGATTTCTAGAAATAAAAGATATTTTTTTACTTAGTGGGAACTGTGGATTATGTACACTGAGGCAAATTAGAAGGTTATAATTTGTTATCAGATGTGGGGATGGACTGGACCCTAGTCTCAAATAACATTTAACAGTTTTGTTATAATTAGTAAATAATCTATAAAATAATAATAATCTATGGTAATAAAATACTTAATACTTATTTTATTACCATAGATTACTGTTCTTCTGTCAGAGGAGATCCCACTCCCCCCTTCTTTTTTTCCTCTGGCTTCTCCTCAGTATTATTATATACATTTTTTATGTATCATGAATATCTCACTCATTTTCCACTGACACTTGTGATGATGAACTTCCTGTATTGTTTTTTGTTTGAAAAAAAATAAAATCTTCAGCTCACCAGAGTAAATGCTCTGTGAACAGTTATACTTCAGCTGCTGTCCAGCTGCAAGTTGAATAATAATAAAAATACAATAGCCAATCAGCATCAGCAGTATGAGGTCATGCTTTGCCTTTGCTATAATCTCATAATATTTCACTGAAAAATAGAAAATAACATGACTGTTCCTGCACATGCCAAATGCAGACTCCCTTGCAAGTCCTGGGACTAGCATCCTGATTGACTGCTTAAAGTCTCTATGTCACCTAGATTACAAGTTTTGCGGTACAGCTAAACCGCTGAAAAATTGGCCGTTGTGCGTGGAATGGCCAGGAACGCATATTACGAGTTGCGGCGGTATAGCTATACCGCAAGCATCCTAGCCTTTAACGCAACGTCTATTTCGCACTCAAAAAACGACGTTTGAGTGCGGGATTTTCCATAGCGCCGGTATTACAGGTTGAGCGTTCAGGCTAAAATGCTTTATACCGACACGAGCAGTAGTTATGGATGTTGTGTAACAAAAATGTTTCACAAAACTCATTACTAAAATGTTAAAAATTACACTAACACCCATAAACTACCTATTAACCCCTAAACCTCCGGCCTCAAACATCGCCGCCACTAAATAAATCTATTAACCCCGAAACAGCCGGCCCCCACATTGCAAAACACTAAACTAAACTATTAACCCCTAAACCTAACACCCCCCTAACTTTAAATTTAAATTACAAGATAACTATATTTAAATAAATTAAAACTTAACTGTAAAATAAAAATAAACCTAACAAACTATAAATTAACCTAACCTTACTATTCTAATAAAATAAAAATAAATACCAATTAAAAATCCTAAATTACAAATGTAAAAAAACAGAATCCTTTGAAAAAATTTTAAAAAATAAACACTAAAATTGCAAAAAATAAAAAACACTAAGATTACAAAAAATAATAAATGAAATTATAAAAATAAAAACAATTACACCTAATCTAATAGCCCTAAAAAATAAATAAAAGAAGTCCCACCAAAATAAAAACACCCCCAACCTGCTATAAACTACCAATAGCCCTTAAAAGGGACTTTTGTAGGGCATTGCCCTAAGTTAAACAGCTCTTTTACCTGGAAAAAATACAAAGTCCCCTCAACAGTAAAACCCGCCACCCAACCAACCCAAAATAAAAAACCTAACTCTAAAAAAAAACCTAAGCTATCCATTTCCCCTAAAGGGGCATTTGTATGGGCATTGCCCTTAAAAGGGCATTCAGCTCTTTTACAATTTGCCCAAAGCCCTAATCTGAACCCCCCCCCAAAAAAACCCCCAAAAACCCCCACTAACCCCAGAATATTTACTCACGGTTCCTGAAGTCCGGACATCCATCTCCATCCAGGCAGCGAAAAGTTTTCATCCAGGTGGCGACACCTTGATCCATCCCGGGACATCTTCTATCTTCATCCCGGCGGCACGGAGCGGAGCTATCCTGGAAGCCGATGCCATCCTGTGCAGAGCACCCACTTCATACGGTCACCACCATACCCTGAAGCTTCAATGCAAGGTACCCATTTCAAAATGACGTACCTTGCATTCCTATTGGCTGATTTGATTCTTCAAATTCAAACCAGCAAATAGGATGAGAGCTACTAAAATCCTATTGGCTGATTTGAACAGCCAATAGGATTTTTTACTGAATTTAGTATTTCAATATCATACCTACCAGTCTCACCTTCCCACCTACAATACCCGTGCTCCTGATATGCCCATCTGTCATAATCTCAGTGACCCTGTCTCCTAGGTTGGACTTTACTTGCTATTCTCAGCAATTTTCCATTTAACTCGACCTCAATAGGACTCTGACCTCATCCACCTAATTTTACTGCCTCAGCTCTGTCCTTTGCCTTGTCCAGTGTAGACTTTTGTTATACATGTAAATGTTTTATTTCTTAAAGGGACACTCAAGTCAAAATTAAACTTTAATGATTTAGTTTTATGATGCAATTTTAAACAACTTTCCAATATCCATTAACAAAATGTGCACAGTATTTTTATATTTACACTTTTTGAGTCACCAGCTCCTACTGAGCATGTGCAGGAATTCACAGAACATACATATATGCATTTATGATTGGCTGATGACTGTCACATGATACAGAAGGAGTAGAAATAGACATAACTTTGAAATTTGTAAAAAAAAATCCACTACTCATTTGAAGTTCAGACTAAATGCTATTGCTTTGTCTTTTTTATCATGCATTTGTTCATTATGCAACTATGTATTTACTGATCCTTTAATTAAAGGGATAATAAACCCACATTTTTACTTTAATAATTCAGATAGAGCATTTTTAAGCAGCTTTGAAATGTTCTCCTTTTATCTATTTTTCTTCATTCTCTTGCTATCTTTATTTAAAAAGCTGGAATATAAAATTTAGGAGCTGGCCCATTTATGGTACAGAACTTGGGTTACGCTTTCTTATTGGTTGGCTGAATGTGTAGTCACCAATAAGCAAGCGCTATCCAGGGTGCTGAATCTAAAATGGGCCGGCTACTATGTCTATAGCAAGAGAATGAAGAATAATTAATAATAGCAGTAAATTAGAAAGTTGCTTAAAATTGAATGCTCTATCTGAATTATGAAAGAAAAAAAAGGGTTTAATTTGCCTTTAAAGAAGCATAGTATTAAAAATGTAACTCTTTTCAGTTATAATAACATATTGATAATATTTAAGTTGTGTACACATTTCATAGTTTAAAGGTGTGATTTGATCTCAATTTTTTTTTTAGTAAGCCAGGAATTTTTCTGTTTGTTAACATGTGAACTGAGCATGTGTAAAAGTTTTATTTTAAAAAGGTGCATCAACGTTTAACGGGACAGTGTACTTGAAAATGTTTATTGTTTAAAAAGATAGATAATTCCTTTATTACCCCTTCCCCGGTTTTGCAAAACCAACACTGTTATATTAATATACTTTTTACCTCGGTAATTACCTTGTATCTAAGCCTCTGCAGACTGCCCCCTTATTTCAGTTCTTTTGACAGACTTGCATTTTAGCCAATCAGTGTTGACTAGGTAAATAACTCCATGGTAGTGAGCACAATGTTATCTATATGGCACACAAGAACTAAGGCTGTGAAAAATTTTCAAAATGCGCTGAGATAAGAGGCTTAGAAATTAGCATATGAGCCTACCTAGGCATAGCTTTTAACAATGAATACCAAGAGAACAAAGCAAAGTTAATGATAAAAATGAATTGGAAAGTTGTTTAAAATTGTATGCCCTATCTGAATCATGAAAATGTGTCCCTTTAATGGATTCTATTTGAAAGAGGCCAAAATTAAACTTTCTAAAAGTTAAAGCTGTTGAAATAGAAAAGTCCAAAAACCATTGGAAAAACTACTCAAAAGATATTTTCTAAAGTATTGGAACAGCTGAATTCTCCCAATGTAAAGTATCAGTGGAGATTAAGCTGTGCAAAGGAAAACCACTCAATAAACTTTTCTAATATATTTCTAACGAATTGAAATGGCTTTGAATCTGAAAAATACTAAAAATCATAAGAGACATTGGTGAGTAGCAACTAATGACTGACCCGTGTCCAGCATAGGTGTGGAAGTGTATTGCTACTCTGGAGCTGATTTGAACTATGTGGTTAATAGATGTGCAAAATGTGTTTCAGGTGCATTGTTCATCAGAAAAGAAAACAATATGTTTTATCTGATATACTTCATTAGGTTTTGTCTAATGAAATGCAACTATCCACTATTTCCGGTGGCAAATGTCTTCAGGACAGCAGAACTATTGCATAGCATCTTAAATTTAAATTAAGTTAAAGTATTAGCTAGTGCTACTGCCAGCAGCACACAAACACCTTTATATATATATATATATATATATATATATATATATATATATATATATATATATATATATAGATAGATAGAGAGAGAGAGAGAGAGAGAGAGAGAGAGAGAGTTTAAAATTAAGCACTCACTGGTCTTCAGACATCTATAACAAGGAAAACTTTATTAGTGACGTTTCAGGACCAAACACAGTCCCTTTGTTTGGTCCTGAAACGTCACTAATAAAGTTTTCCTTGTCACAGATGTCTGAAGACCAATGAGTGTTTAATTTTAAACTCTATTTAAGGATTATCATATTATCATAGCACCCTGGCGGTTGCAGTTGGATGGTGAGAGTATATCAGCTTACATGTATTTTTATATATATATATATATACAAAAGTTTAGGCACCCCTGACAATTTCCATGATTTTCATTTATAAATAATTGGTTGTTTGGATCAGCAATTTCATTTTGATCTATCAAATAACTGAAGGACACAGTAATATTTCAGTAGTGAAATGAGGTTTATTGGATTAACAGAAAATGTGCAATATGCATCAAAACGAAATTAGACAGGTGAATAAATGTGGGCACCCTTGTCATTTTGTTAATTTGAATACCTAGCACTGATTAATTGGAACACACAATTGGTTTGGTGAGCCCATTAAGCCTTGAACTTCATAGACAGGTGCATCCAATCATGAGAAAAGGTATTTAAGGTGGCCAATTGCAAGTTGCTGTTTTCTTTGACTCTCCTCTGAAGAGTGGCAACATGGGGGTCTCAAAACAACTCTCAAATGACCTGAAAACAAAGATTGTTCAACATTATGGTTTAGTGGAAGGCTACAAAAAGCTATTGCAGAGATTTAAGCTGTCAGTGTCCACTGTGAGGAACATAGTGAGGAAATGGAAGACCACAGGCACAGTTCTTGTTAAGGCCAGAAGTGGCAGGCCAAGTAAAATATCGAAGAGGCAAAGGCAAAGGGTAGTGAGAACGGTCAAAAATAGCCAACAGACCACCTCCAAAGATCTACAACATCATCTTGCTGCAGGTGATGTCACTGTGCATCGTTCAACAATTCAGCGCACTTTGCACAAGGAGAAGCTGTATGGGAGAGTGATGTGGAAGAAGCCTTTTCTGCACACACGCCACAAACAGAGTTGCTTGAGGTATGCAAACGCACATTTGGACAAGCCAGCTTCATTTTGAAAGAAGGTGCTGTGGACTTATGAAACAAAGATTGAGTTATTTGGTCATAACAAGGGGTGTTATGCATATTGGCAAAAGAACACAGCGTTCCAAGACAAACACTTGCTACCCACAGTAAAATTTGGTGGATGTTCTATCATGCTGTGGGACTGTGTGGCCAGTGCCGGTACTGGGAATCTTGTTAAAGTTGGGGGTCGCATGGATTCCACTCAATATCAGCAGATACTTGAGAATAATGTTGAGGAATCAGTCACAAAGTTGAAGTTACGCCGGGGCTGGATATTTCAACAAGACAACGACCCAAAACACTGCTCAAAATCTACTTTGGCAATTATGCAGAGGAACAAGTACAATGTTCTGGAATGGCCATCCCAGTCCCCAGACCTGAATATCATTGAAAATCTGTGGGGTGATTTGAAGCGGGCTGTCCATGCTCGGTAACCATCAAACCTAACTGAACTGGAGATGTTTTGCAAGGAGGAATGGTCCAAAATACCTTCATCCAGAATCCAGACATTCATTACAGGCTATAGGAAGCATCTAAAGACTGTTATTTCTGCTAAAGGAGGCTCTATTAAATATTGATGCAATATTTCTGTTGGGGTGCCCAAATTTATGCACCTGTCTAATTTCGTTTTGATGCATATTGCACATTTTCTGTTAATCCAATAAACCTAATTTCACTACTGAAATATTATGAAAATCATGGAAATTGTCAGGGGTGCCTAAACTTTTGCATACAACTATATATATATATATATATATATATATATATATATATATATATATATATATATATAGTATTAGGAAAGAGAAAAACGAGGCACTGCAGACTCTGTTTCCAAAGTGGTTATTTTAATGAACAGTCAAGTAGAATACACAGTCACAGTGTGCAGGGTTGGAACTGACGCGTTTCCCGCATGCTCACATGCGCTTCATCAGAGATCTATCGTTCTTTCTTCTACCATCTCCTTCGTATTCTCTTTATCTATGTTGTTCTTCTCACCGCTGTTTCCCTCCTATTTCTTTCTGACAGCACTCCCTCTATTTATGTGTTTGTATATTTGAACTGGCAAGGCAGCAAGCTGACTAAGCATTAAGTAGAACTAAACTGATAGGCAGGGACCTTTCGTATGTTTTTTTAGCCATCTTCTAATGGGGTCAGGATTGACCAAGAACAAAAGTCAAGCTCACATACTTATTGGCTGACAGGAGAATCTATCAATTGATATTCAATAGCCATTTCTTACCCTGAAAACAGAGTGTCTTGCTAAGGGGCGTATACTGCAGTTTTGTATGGGAAGGAGGTGCATACATTACAAAAGCGAACAATTAAATTCGTAATTTAAATATCAAATTCGTAATTTATATTACAAATGAATAATTGATCAATTCACACACAAATACTCAGGAAAATAAAATATATTGTTAAGGTGCATCAAAAATCCTAACAAAATTCTTCACCAAAAATCGTATTTTATAAAAAACTTAAAATTTGTATTTAAAATACTCAGGAATAAATCGTTATAAATATGCACAGTGAAAATCATCATTTAAGTACAGTGGATGCACAAAAACACACAGAAATTCGTACTTATATGTACAAAATACAAAGTGTAATTATTGTTTTTTTGTAAAATGGGCTGAATATGGGCGTATATAAAATTGTCTCTAATCCCAGTGTAATTCTGTAAAGATTTTCGCACTACAGATCTCACAGTTTTTTCTCGCCAGCTGAAAGGTGTGGAGCTTATTTTGAAACAGAATACTTATAACCCTAAAAAAAACACATGCATAAAAACAAATACTTGCAATTGTAAGATACTATATGCAGAAAGCAGTGTAATACGGTTTCTATTGGCTGCAGGATTTACTTTTTAAAGTGCACCCCCGCTCCCTGCGAACTTCGCTATACAGAGTGAGCTTTTTTTTTTTACTAAATAAGCACTGTTTTATATCCCTTAAAGGGACAGTGAAGATAGAGCATACAATTTTCAACAACTTTCCAATTTTCTTCTATTATATAATTTGCTTCATTCTCTTTGTATCCTTTGTTGAAGGAGCAGCAATGCACTACTGGGAGTTAGCTGACAGCCAATGGCAAGATGCATATATGTGCAGCCACCAATCAGCAGCTTTTGAGCCTACCTAGGTATACTTGTCAACAAAGGATACAAAGCAAAAACATATACTGGTGCATTACAATGTTTTATCAGTTGTTAAAAAGGGAAATATAAAAATTCTATGTTACATGAAAGGGATGTAAAACTTGCTTTAAAGGGACAGTAAACGTAAAAAATAATGTTACGTAATTCTGCACATAAGAAAAAATCCACCAAAAAATAAGCTGCGCTTCTGATAAAATGAGACTCAAAACTATTCCAATAAACAATCAGTCCACTATCACGTAGATTCACAGATGAGCACGAATATAAAATCAAATAAAATTCACTAAAAAATTGTTACAAAATGAAATGTAGCTAATCATTTTTTTTGCAACCTTGAGCTAGTATTTGTTGTATATCACAAATATTTGGAACTACATTTCCCATGATGCTGAGACACTCTGTATGCTGCCTGAGCATCATGGGAAATGTAGTTTCAAAACATCTGGGGGCCCAAGGTTGCTGACCCCTGGAATAGAGCATGACATTTTCAACAATTTTCCAATTTGCTTCTATTGTCAATTTTGCATAGTTCTCTTACTATCTTTTGTTAAAGAGTAATCATAGGTAAGCTCAGGAGTGTGCATGTGTCTTTAGCCATCAGCACCGTTTACAGCAATGTGTATAGCAATTTCATACATGGTTGCAAACACTGCTGCGATATATTGCTAAAGACATGCACACTCCTGACTTTTATGAGCCTACCTACGTTTACCCTTCAGTGAGGGATACCAAAAGAACAATACAGATTTGATAAAAAGTAAATTGATTATTGTTTAATATTGCAAGTTCTGTCTGAATCATACATTTCATTTTTACTTCACTGTCCCTTTAAAATTTCTGACTTTGAGTTGAAAGATCAGGAGTTGTTTTCCACCTTGTCCTTGTAATCAAAAGTTCAGGAGTTTAAAACATGCTGAAGTACAGATCCCTTTCTGGATGAGTCAAATGTTTATTTTGCTACTGAAACCAACTGATAAAGCCAAGGTGTGCATATCTGTGAACTTGTCCCTGGGTGTTGCTCAGGGTGAAGGGCACATCATTTGGTCACATGATGTTTTGATTTTTTTTTTTTTATTGATCAACTTTTACATGTTCTGCCTTTTCTTCTGTTACAGCACACTCTAACCCCTAGCTTTTACCATATGTATGTAATTGACTTGATATCGAGTAGATTGGGGGATTCATGAGCAAAAACACGCGAGCATGAAGAGAAATGACCCAAAATCTTTATTATGTATATGTTTCTTCTTCACATCCAGAACACCGTAGAGATTAACTGCTCTCAAGCTAAAACCTTTCTAAAATTCTTTGAGGGACCTCACAGTTAAGGTTGCCAATTGTCCTCCACAAAAATATTGTACAATCTGCTGGAAACTGGCCACAAAGGTAGATGGGGGTCTCTCACATTGCCTCTCTAAAGCTCTATGATCAGCCCCCATTCTTGAACCCACAATGTATATGTTTCACAACTAGGCAGTCATTTTACCCCTTGAGCATCAATCAATTAATTCACCTCTTTGGCTACCAGTAAACCACACATAGACAGAAGTAAGTTGACACTCTTGACTGTCCCTCACTTCTGTCTGCACAATATATGTAATGTGTTTAGGCATAGGAGGCCTTTTACATTTAGCTAGTACACTTGGACTTGAAAAACTGGATATGTGTCCAGTATTTTTGTGAGGACTTTATTGGACGGCCTGCTAAAATACAGACTGTCCAGTTGAATACTGGACACCTAGCAACCCTAGTCACAGTACAGTAGAGACTTTATTTGATAATTTGATAATCTCGCTAGAGCAGAGTGCTATAAACCCTTCACCCAAAAGGATGTATATATACAGCTTGCAGTACTTTGCCTTTCGTACTGCAAGACCTATATATACGTCTGAGCTGCAGGAAGCTGCTGAAGCTCCAGGCATCTGCCGCATATGGAGCCGGAGCGAGATCGGTGCGCCACCTCTTGATCATTACAGATGGTGACACGGTCTGTTTCACCGTCTGTAACAATCTTATTTTGATGCTGGCAGAAGGTGTGGGCAGGAAGCGGGTGACGGCTGGGCGGCCTAGCAGAGGAGACGGTAGGGAGAGGGAGGGAGTGGAAGGGCCCTATGCTACAGAAAATAATAACAATAAAGGGACAGGGAGGGATGGTGCAGCTACACTACCAAAAAGGGGATCTGGAGGTGTGGGGGACTCTAACTAAAGATTGCTGATGGGGGGAGGTGGGGGGACACTACGCTACAGAAAATATGTACAAATATAATAAAAGAAATAAAACAATTTTTTTTCTTTAAAAAGGGCAGTTTATAGGTACTGGCAGACAGCTGCCAGTAACTAAGATGGCAGGTAATAGTTAGAGGGGGAGGTTTAGAGAGCTGTTTGGGGGGGGGGGGGGATCAGGGAGGTTGAGGGGTAATGGGGGACCCTACCATGCAGAAAATATAAAAATAAAAAAATAAATAAAAAAGCCTTATTTTCATACTGGCAGACTGTCTGCTAGTAAGATGGGTTTACCAGTGAGGGGTGGGGGTGGAAGAGAGCTGTTTGGGAGGGGTCCGGAAGGGATTAGAGGGTGGGAAGTATCGGATGAGAGGCTAATCTGAACAAAGGGGATCCCAGAGAAACATTTACAAACATTTGTGCCATGATTGCACAAGCAGTATGTAAATAATTTTTGTGAGAAACCCAAAGTTTGCGAAAAAAGTAAAACATTTTTTAATTTGATTGCATTTGGCAGTGAAATGGTGGCATGAAATATATCAAAATGGGCCTAGATCAATACCTTGGGTTGTCTACTTTAAAAATATATATAGTTTTGATAGGTAAATTAAAAAAAAACAAGGCTCTATTTCTGTTTAAATTGAGTGATAGCAAAAATGCTAAAAATTCTATGGTATTTTGGGCAAGTTTTTCTCTGAAAGTCCCGTTAGTGAAAGGGTTAAAGGGACACTAAACCCATTTTTTTCTTTCTTTCATGATTCAATTTTATGCAACTTTCTAATTTACACCTATTATTTTTTATTTGTTCTCTTGCTATCTTTATTTGAAAAGTAGGAATGTAAGCATAGGAGCCGGCCCATTTTTGCTTCAGCACCTGGGTAGCGCTTGCCGATTGGTAGCTAAACCAATAACCACCAATCAGCAAGCGATACCCTGGTTTCATATCCCTTTAAATAATCAGGCCCTGAATAAGCAGCTAAATTGTCACAATTTATCAAGACCTACGCAAGAACACACAACAGCTACTACTACTTGTAGGTTCTTATTTAGCATAAACAGGTTGTAATATAAAATTCTTAATTATGCATTGCAGAGGAAAAAATGCAGTTTACTTTTATTTATTTTGTCCCCTTTTCCTGTAATTTACTTTTGACAAATTATGGGTCTTCCAATTCTGACGTGTGTAAGTGCCCACTGCTAACTTTGCAAACCTAACCTCTGCAAACCAATGCAAGCGTTAACAAAATGACTGTGGCAAGCCTTCTCTAGTCCAGTAACAAATCGGAATTGGCTGCTCAAATTAAGACAATGGGGCATATTTCAGGCTCACCAGAAACACAAGTTATGAAGCAGCGGTCTAAAGACCGCTGCTCCATAACCTGTCCGTCTGCTCTGAGGCAGCGGACAGACATCGCCAGAAATCAACCCGATCGAATACGTATTCCTCAGTTATGAAGCAGGGGTCTAAAACTTGAAGCTTACATATGTATTGGCTGACATAGGATTCAGTCAAGTAACTAACTAGGCTTGATTGATTACTATAAATGTGAAGTTTTTTCTTGAAGGCAGAAAAGTCATTACAACCTTTATTTTTTTAAACCTTGTGAACAAATTAACTACAATTTTGTTGCATACTGTCACACTTGGCAGAGCAGGTTCAGGGGTTTGGAGCTCATGTGTAGAGATGTTAGACTTAGGGGCCGAATTATTAAGCGCTGAATGGAGCTTGATGCCCCTGTTTCTGTGTGAGCCTTCAGGCTCGTAGGAAACAATAGTTAAGAAGCAGGGGTCTAAAGACCGCAGCTCCATAACTGGTCTGCAGCCACCAGAACAACTTGGATACAGGCACAGAGTGAGTTAACCACAGCCTTTTATAGGAGTGCTAATTATGTAACTACCTGCAGCTGGCAAGCAGGTGGTGCCAGAGAGCTAGCCAGTAGGTCTCTAGGAATACAGAACCCTCTGGTGGCACAGGGATAGAATAAAAGCCATGCAAATCTTCAGTCCCAGGTTCAATCCCAGGCACAGCTGTTACACTTAAATTCTTTAATTTGTTCATTGACTTGTTAAAGGGGCTGCTTGAATTTCTAACAAGTGCCGAAAAGTAGGAAATTTAATTAATTTTAGTATTAGTCTCCAAACAAATGCATGTCTAGAGAGCAGATAATTAACAGAATAATGCGTATTACTGCCTTATATTTTTTTATGCAGATTTTCCACTCGACCAGTAATATTGTCATAACATTTACAATTAAAAATCTGATATTATGAGATGACTTCTCCATATTTTTCAGCCTCTATTGTTAGTTTGTTATTGAAAAAGGAAAAAGATCCAGAACTAGTATCCTCATATTGGCCGATATCCTTGTTAAATAGTGATTATAAAACTTTGACTAACAGATTGAAAAAGGTACTTGGTTCTATCATACATGAAGATCAGACAGGATTTATGTCTGGGAGAAATCCCTCTAGAAATATGCATAAGGTAGTAATGCTGATTGAACATTTCTGGTTGAAGAATTCAAGTAGTAAAAATAGGGAGGAGGCTGCGCTCATTTCTATAGATGCTGAAAAAGCGTTTGATTCAATCACCTGGGATCACTTATTTGAGTCATTGGGTAAATTTGGTTTCAAAGGGAACTTTCAGAACTTTATTAAATTAATATATAATAACCCAAAATCATCGATCTTAATATTCAAATATCTCCATATATTTATTTAGCTCAAGGAACTAGACAAGGTTGCCCAATTTTGCCTTTTTTATTTAACATTTCTTTAGAACCTTTAGCAATTAGCCTGCGGAAAGAGTTAGATGGGCTTTCTATGGGGAAAAGGAGACTGTTACTATTCTTTATATGCTGATGATTTGTTACTCTTCCTAGGGAAATCCAAGATAAACCTACCAATTTTGCTAGATATCATTAAAAAGTATAGTTCATTTTCTGGTTATAAAATAAATGTTGATAAATCAGAAATTCTATGGTTATGTAAAAATAAGGAGAGTGTGAGGGATACGCCATTTAGAGAAGTGCATTCTCAGATGAAATATCTGGGTATTCTCCTTCAGAATAGTAAAATATTAATTTTGAACCGCTTTGGCACTCCTTATCTCAGAAATTAAAGAACTGGGGACATTTTATGCTGTCTTTATCGGCTAACAATCAATTAATTAAAATGATCCTTCTAAATAAAGTCATATTTGTATGTCAGAATCTACCTTTATTGATCTGTGAGAAGTGCCTTAATAGATTTCAAACTCATTGCAAGCAATTTCTCTGGGGGAGAAAAAGGTTAGGACTGCACGTAGGCTAATGTGTAATAAAGAAATGGGCGGTTTGGGTTTCCTCAGTTTGAAATATTATAATTGGTCAGTTTTGATAAAGATAGCCAATGATTGGTTAACAGAATCTAACATAGTAACATACACAAAGTTAGAGATGGAGCTAGTTCAGCCTTTATCATTGACAGGGCTCCTTCATACGAAGGGGAAGGAAATACCTATGGGAATCAAGAAAAGGAAAACAATATACAGAATCATACTGGCATGGCTGAAAGCTGCAAAAGTGTTACAGATCAATACTGCATTATCTAAATACAGAACGATTAGTGGCAATGTGGGTTTCACCCCGAGTGCAGTAAGAAACACATTTAACTCGTGGAAACAGAAGGGTTTGATATACCTATATCAGTTAAAAGATCCTATTTTGGGATTGATGAAAGCTTTCTCTGAACTCCATAGAGACTTTGATAAAATTTTATTTTTTTGCTTATCTACAAATAAGGAACTTTTATTCAAAACTGGTTGCAGAGAACAATGATTAGTGGTCATTAAAAGAGTTAGAGGATGGAATAAGGTTGTACAGAGCAGGGATGAAAGATTTGGCAATCTGGTATAATATCCTATTGAACAAACAGGGTATAGTAAACTTAAATATTTGTAAGGATACCTGGGGATATCATTTCCCGGAACTCTCAACAGAGGACTTAATGCAGTTATAAAATTCTTTTAGAAACTACAAAATCTCAGACTTGGAGAGAATCACATGTGTCTATTAAACAATTCTTACATTACCCCGGCGGACTTAGCTAGATGGTCCATAAATAGTAATGTTAACTGTTCAAGGTGTTCTTTCCCAAAAGCACATATAATGCATTGTTTGTGGTTTTGCCCCAAGATTAGAGATTTCTGGAAGAAAGTTAACTTTTGGTTAATCAGATTCCTAAATATTGACGTGGTCTTAGAAGCTCAGGATATTATATTTTTAAGTTTCAGGAGAGATGACAACAAGGATTTAATAAACACAGGAATCCTACTTGGTAGATACCCCAATTTTTGGCTAGATTAGAGTAGGAAGGTTGGATTGGCGGGGCGGAGGGGTCTCCCCCCCCCCTTTTTTATTATATTTTTTTTCTTCTTTTTTATAATTGAATGTTGTCATTTCTTACAGTTGAATTCTGCGATGAGTGTAATTACTTATATTATATATAGCTGAATGCTGTTATGATGGTAAACAGATAAATACCTCTTCTTCTAGAAGAACTGTTGGTTTGATTATAAACAGATGATTATTTGCAGATGAATTCTGTTATGAATACAAAAAAATAAATATAAATTTTGTTAGAGGAATTTTGTTAGGAATGTAATCAGAGGAATATTATCCTTGATAAGATGTATATTGTTATGACTGCAAACAGAGATAGAAATTTCCTTTGTTGGGTTGCTGTTTAAGAGCAAGTATAAATGTACATGTATATCTTTGCAATAATTAAAAAAACAAAACAAAAAAAAACCTGTTATTATAATTACATTTAGAGATACCCTTTTTCAAATAGCCAAAAACTCAATAGCAATCATAAATTAGCACAGCAATTTTTTATTAAAGTTGATTACACATTTCTTATTTTAAAAGTTTGATTTCAGTGATTTTTAAAGTGTGAGGTGAGCCTCCCCAGGGGGCGCTAGAGCATATAAGGGGAGGCGTGCTGGACCAGTGACACTTCGCACTATCCTATGGAAACCACAAGCAGCAAGAAGAGCGTACAATGACACTTGCCATTTTGTGGTGGAAAAAGGCAAAGATCAGGATGTTCGTGGAAGTAAGGCACTGAGGTCGAAATCTCTCAGACTGTGTTGTTTTTGTTGTCTTGATCAGTAACTTGTGTTACTGCATTAATGAGTGAACCCTTGATCATATGTAAATTCCCCAAATTAAAACTAAAAATAAATATTGAAATGTTCTTTATAGAGAAAAAAAATTAAGTAATATTTATTATGGGGGACCCTGTCTTGTAAATTTCATCAGAGGGGAGGCTCACGGCCTAAGACTTTGAAAACATTTATTTAATCTATATTCTTCATTCTTATAAAGCCCCTAAAACTATTATTAACATGTGAACTGAGCATACTTAAAACACTGCCTTTAATGCTGAAGAAAACAGTGCAGGAAGCCAAGATATGTTAGTTGAAACTGGGCAAAATGGATTTCCAAGATTTCATGGCTATAGAATTTGAAAAGTCTAAAAATCCAGTAAAAAGATGCTGTTAAAAAATATTGTTTAATGAACAGAAATATTGATGTCAAATTGTTCTCATGGCAGGTAAAGGGGTGTTATCATGCCCAAGATTGTGATAAGTGGATCTAATGAGTTAGAATGGCATTGGAATTTGATATCCTGCAAAAAGCCATTTAGCCACTTGACAAAATTTTTGATGGAATATGGGCAAGCATTTGTCCTCACCACCAGTGATACAGAGTTCACAACCATCCCTCATGTGGCGGGATTGCTCCAGTTAGGGAGGTCTACCCTGCTGTCCCTCTTACAGCTTTCCCTTCAGAGCAAATGTCATGGTTGAGAAAGTGAAAACAAGGCCTATCTAAATTCTGTTTATGACCCATTTAGGCCCTGCCCCCAGAAAGCCCAGACTTACCCCCGACAGTCATGGCTCCAACCACATAACACCAGATGCTTCATCCACAAATCTCTCCAGGAAATTTAGGGACATATGATGATGGAGATCAATTCCATAAATCAATCACCCTTTCTATGAAGAACTGCTTATGCAAAATAACCTTGATCCTGTTACCCTCCAACAAAGACACAAAAGGAAGATAAAATCCAAGAATGTTATCTGACAAACAGGGGTTAAACACATAGTTATATTTAGCAAATAATAGTGCAATAAAAATAATCATATTAGAGCATTTTCTTCTTGTACCTTTATGTTTATTTAAAGCTGACTAGAAGAAAAATCACCTGAACATTTTACCTCAAAATTTCCTCAGTAGCCACATCTCATTGTAAAGGGATTTTTATACCAGCTAATCAGGATGTTAGGGAGTGTGCATCTGCAGGTACAGTCATGTTATTTCCCTACTCAGTTTAAGGAAGTTTACTATGAAATCTCATGAGATTTCAGTAAAATCTCATGAGATCACAGTAAACAAAGCATGACCTCAGCACTGCTGATTGGATATATTTTTGTTTTCAACCTGCAACAACCTGGATAGTAGCTGAAGGATAACTGATCAGAGAGCTAAATATCTTTATTTTTTTTACATAGAGATGTTCAGGTGCATCACTTTCAAGTGCTTCAATATTTGAGTATCATGTCCCTTTAAATAAACATAAAGGTACAAGAAAATGCTCTTATATAAGTATTTTTATTGCACTATTATTTGCATATTATAAGTACGTGTTTAACCCCTGTTTGTCAGATAACATTCTAGGATTTTATCTTCCTTTTGTGTCTGTGTTGGAGGGTTGCAGGTGATCTTTTTGTGTGATCTTTTTACAGTTATGAATGCTGAATCACTTTCAAGGACTGGCAAAGAACAGAAGTGAAGATTACATACGTGGCTGACACTGGAATCAACAGACACTGAAATTGCTGGATATAGTTATTGAACATGGGATATTGGATGCAAGTGGAGTCAACAGTTAATAAATGAGATATTTTTTAATATATGGATCAAAAATTAATTACTTCATTACAAAAGATCTGCATACAAAATAAATGTTTTTTTTAAAAATAAAAAATAAAATTAGAACTGCTATCTTGTTGCATAATTTGCAGTGCAGTCCATGGACACATCCTTTGAAAATACAAACAGAAAGAGAAGCAGTCTGCCAGGAACAAACAACAGCTCAGGAGCTTATTCTATGGTAACTACCTGGGAGTAGCTTCTTTTAGCCCAATTCTGCTTTTTACAGAGGAAAACTGTCCTAAAGTATATCAGTCTGATCTACGGTTGCCACCTCAGTCATGTTTTCCTAAACACTTATAGATTACACATGTTGCAGGGTGTGAAAAGAGCAACATGCACTGTGCACCTGAACAGCACA
Source organism: Bombina bombina (assembly GCF_027579735.1). NCBI lineage: Eukaryota > Metazoa > Chordata > Amphibia > Anura > Bombinatoridae > Bombina > Bombina bombina. The sequence continues at coordinate 86,169 of NW_026512248.1, forward strand.
CAAATGTGGACCTTGGATAGCACTATTCATGTTGCTCCCTGCACACCCTGCAGTATGTGTAAAACATGGTCGAGGTGGCAACCCGAGTCTGATCCTGCCTAACAAAGTCAGTTCAGCCCTGAAATACCAGGCAATTCTCCTCTGAACAAGGGAAACGGCAACCCCAGATGAAGTCTGCCAGGAGTGAATAACAGCTCAGGAGCTTGTTCTATGGCCCAGTTACAACCTGGGAGTATCTACTTTTAGCCAAATTGCTTACTTATATTATCAAATTTGCTTCATTCTCTTGGTATCCTTTATTGAAAGAGCAGCAATGCACTACTGGGAGCTAGCTGTACACATTGGGTAAGTCAATGAGAAGACCCTTTTTTATGCATCTATCAATCAGCAGCTAATTACCAGTAGTACTTCTCCTGAGCCTACCTAGATATGCTTTTTCAACAAAGCATACCAAGAGAACATTGTCAATTAGATAATAGAAGTACATTGGATTATTCTATATGAATCATGAAAGTTTAATTTTTACTTTAATATCCCCTTTATCCCATTGTTCCCCTGCAAGTCTATGTACACTGAATGAACCCCTTACCAAGTTTCAAGAAGCTCAATGAACAGAGGATTGTTTGGAGTGGAATAGATTTGCACAAGGACTTAAAGAAACAGTCTAGTCAAAATTAAACTTTCATGATTCAGATAGGCCATGTAATTTTAAACAACTTTCCAATTTACTTTAATCATCAAATTTGTTTTGTTCTCTTGGTATTCTTTGTTGAAAGCTAAACCTAGGTAGGCTTATTTTCTAATTTCTAAGCCATTGAAGGCCGCCTCTTATCTCAGTGCATATTGACAGTATTTCACAGCAGTACACTGCTAGTTCATGTGTGCCATATATTACATTGTGCTCATTCCCATAGAGTTAATTATGAGTCAGCATTGATTAGCTAAAATGCAAGTCTGTAAAAAAAATTGAAATAACAGGGCAGTCTGCAGAGGCTTAGATACAAGGTAATCACAGAGGTAAAAAGTATATTAATATAACCATGTTGGTTATGCAAAACAGGGGAATGGGTAATAAAGGGATTATCTATCTTTTTAAACATTAACAATTCTGGAGTAGACTGCCCCTTTAACTATAATAAAGGAGGAGCAAGCTGTAAAAATAAAAGCGAAACCTATAATGTTAGTGTTTTAATTAAATAAAACTATTTACATTGTTATTAAGGTAACCATTATTTTCCTTTAGTTAAATTGCTATTATTGAGGCAATGATTATTCTCTCCTTTCAATAAAATACAGCTGAAAAGTTGATCAAATATGAATGATTAGCCTAATAAACTGGAGATAGTTCACCTCTCAATAATTTCATAATTATCTTTGTATTTCTAATGGTACATAAATGAGTCATTTTCTGTTGTAACTGGAAAAATAATTTTACTGACTAGTGGTTTAAAATGATTGTGAATCAACAGATACAAGTATAAGATCAAGCAATCACTGTGTAGAATGTAGGAAGATCAGGGTTTTGAATTCACAAAATGCACTCCATCCTCTCTGGGGGCAGTGGAACCCCCCACCACCCATGAAAATTATCAGATTTCAATGAGAGGAAAAACAAGCAAAATTAGTAAGAAAAATGCTTTGTAAAGTTTTTTTTTTTTTTTTTTTTTCAAAAAAGCTTTATTCATATCAAGCAAAAGTACACGTCATTAACTGTATGCATCCTTGCATACATCAGAAATGTTATAATACAATATGTTATAGAGTCAATACTGTTTAAGAACACATTATCTAATTCAGTGTACTTCCTTCTGATCCCCAATCTCAGCACTGCAGACCACTCATGGGTCTGATACAAAGTCACTTATAAACAGTTTGGGTGGTGTGCATGAGTAAAATTGAGCAAAAAGACAAAACAACATATAAGAACTTGTGTCAAAAGACACAACTAGCCATAAAAGTTGTCATTTCTATATTTAGATGTACCTACAGCTATTATGTTCACTTGTAATAGATAGGGCTTAGTTAATTAGGCAATATATATAACTTTTAGAGACAGTTGAACAAGCCCCACCACGAGATTACCCAGGTTTATCTTGATGGGAATAAAAAGGCAAGGTAGTTCTATCCGGAAATATCAGAGCTTCGCCATACTTAAGTGATTTAATAATAATACTGAATAAGAGGTATCGCCCAGTCACTCATCAAAATAAATATGGTACCGCAGGCGCAAGGGGGAAAAGATTGGTGTAGAAGCTGTTAAGAGTGCGTATTGGCAGGCAAATGGCGGTATCCCATCTATAAAATATGTATATGTCCCCCACCCGCTACCGCGGCCGTCAGCCGCGAGTGAGGTAACACACAACATGTTTAATATGCATGCCCTTGACATGAATGAAAATGCTGTATGTAACCTAAGAGCTATAAACTAGGGAAACGTGTGTCTCCCCCTGCCCCGAATCAACCTCCTATGTTCTGGGCCTCTGAAAATTAATAAGGAGATTAATGGTGTAGGAATAACATATTAAACTAATAAAACACACATATCTTGAACTTATATGCAAAATCTTAATACAACAAGGTAAACAGTGGTAGCAAAGACAAACAGCAAACCTTATGTTTGAGTCCTTAAGATAGTCCCGAGTATAGTCTTATTATTAAAGAGAGTTGTCAGCCCCCTGAATATTGCTGCTTGCCGTATGGAGCATTAACACCTCTGAAGCCGGTAAATTGGCCGGATTGAGTGTCTCCCCTCAGTATTTTAGAATGTCTGGTAGAAATAGTGCCAGGGGATGATGTGGGGTAGTTCTTAGTCTCGGGAGGGCCATACCGGGGGTCAAGATCCTCCGCAGGCCATGGACGCCCCAAGCTAAAATCTGGTGCCGTGATAGAGGTAAGTGAGCCTGGGACCTCCAGATCCGCGGCCTTCTCCGGGCTCCCCCGAAGACCACGTGGTCCCCACGAGAGCCCCAGGGCCTGTGTTAAATATAGCTGCGATCTTGCTGAGTCCATGGGGTCTTCGATCCCTAAAGTAATGAGATGTTTCCGCTGCCTGCCTCCGTTGACGGTCATATGTGTCGGGTCCAGTTTCTCCATTTGGGAATGGGTCGTTGTGGCTCCAGACGCCATCTTGGGTGAAGTGATATTATATCTCCAGCTTAACAAACCCAATTTTTGCATAAAGTCGATATTTTGCGTATTGTATTTATGTGGTGTCTCCGCTGCTCTGCTTGTATTGCCTCCATGTGATGATAAGGGGGTTATAATAGGGCTGTCGCCTGACTGTATGGTTGCTCCCGTCCCCAACCCGGTATATTGCTTATCTTCCCCGGGCTTTATACATGCAGCTGGCTCGCTCCTCACAAGTTGTTGTATTGCCGGTTCAGCGGCCCCAGTAGATTCCAATCGTTCCATTAGATGAAGTATGTCTTGCTCCGAAGGAGCTTTATCTATTAAAGCTTGCATCCGAGCTTCTAGCTTAGCCCAGCGGAGGTCCAGAGCGGTGAAAAGGTCATTAACTCCCATTGTGGATGGCTGATGTCTATGTTCGCTCCCACCGTGCGGCTGCGATGCCCAAAGCTGTATGCCGAGTCTTAGTTAGTAAGGCTGCTGGATGCGGCAAATTTAATACAGGTACTTGAATTAATTAGTTCTGGCTAGACACCCCTGAGATCCAGGGGGGGGAGCGCTGCCTGTAAGATCGCCGCCGCTACAGGCCTCTATCGTCCAATTCCGCCTCCGGGATCATTAATACAGCAACTAACGGTAGGGTCTGGTATATGAACTTGCTGCAACTCGGTCTAGTGTCAGATGCTATGGAATTAATACAATAACCGGCGGATTATTGAATTGCTCTCCCGGAGCTACAGAAGAGTGCGACTGCACAGAGCCGCTGCCTGGACACGCCCCACTTGTAAAGTTTTTTTAACTGTGGGAATTACATTTTCAGTTTCCTTTAAAGGGACACTGAACCCAAAAATGTTGTTTTGTAATTCAGATAGAGCATGCAATTTTAAGCAACTTTCTAATGTACTCCTATTATCAAATTTTCTTTGTTCTCTTGCTATCTTTATTTGAAAAAGAAGGTATCTATGCTTTTTTTTGGGTTCAGTACTCTGACAGCAATTTTTTATTGGTGGATGAATTTATCAACCAATCAGCAAGGACAACCCAGGTTGTTCACCAAAAGTGAGCCGGCATCTAAACTTACATTCTTGCATTTTAAATAAAGATACCAAGAGAATGAAGAAAATTTGATAATAGGAGTAAATTAGAAAGTTGCTTAAAATTTCATGCTCAATCTGAATCATGAAAGAACATTTTTGGGTACAGTGTCCCTTTAAGTCTATATGCAGGCAAAAATTCATATAATTAAGCATCTTATTTTATTCTGAATGATCTGAGATAAGGCCTTAGTATTCCCTTAGTTAAAATAGGCTGTTTACAATTACTTTATTTTTGTACTTAGCCAGGTACTTTTTATTAGGAATGTACATTTGGATCTTTTGCCAGGATCTGAATGTGGAAACAGGAGACAGATTGTGCCATTCGGATCTTTTCGTAGCCAGATTGATTCTAGTGAAAGATCCCAGCACTAAGATTTGGATTTGAACAGATCTTAGTGTGTTGATCCTTTACCAGAATAAATCTGAAAACAAAAAGATCCAAGTGAAACTAGCAGCCGCCTACTCCCGCATTCAGGTCCTCACAAAGGATCTAAAGACACATCTCTACTTTTTATGCAGTAAACAAGCAGTCTCTCTTTATGAAACAAGCTGTAGCTCAAACCTAACTATGACTTGGGCTGTTAACCCACCTACACTATTATTTAAAGCAGGGGTATCAAGCTCATTGTATCCGGGGGCCACTGGCTAAGTGTTCTTCTCCCATGGGGGCTACTTGAACAGAGAGTAATCTGGAACTGCATATACTAGAAACTAGAAGTGACATTTACCCAAGCAGTAGTGCATGGTAGCAGCTGTTGTACACAATAGATATAGACAGTGTATATTTATCTTGTTAGTGCCAAGTCAAGTGATCATTCTGGAACTCAATAAAAAAAAATGACATTTATCCAAGCAGTGCATAATGGGAATTTACAATGCACAATTGTCTTTATATTTATCTTGTCAGTGCCTACATAGAACATCAACTTGTTACAAATCTTAGAACCCTAAAAATATTTATGGGGCCAAATTAATAATTTATCTAATAAACAAGAGTAGGCCAGATTAAACTATCTTGAGGGCTGCATATGGCCCCCCAGCCGGTACTTTGAGACCACTGATTGAAAGGGACATTAAACACTAAATACAAGCCACCATATTGAACTCAATATATTCCAGGGCTAACATCTGTTTGAACATGTGCAGCAAATCTCCTTCTGATACCTGCAGTGAAATCTAGGTTACAATATGGCTGCACCCATAATTAGAGGACGGTGCATGAGATGTATTTAGGGTTTAATGTCCCTTTAAGGCAGATTTGCAGGTAATATTAATTTAAGGAGGAAAAACAACAAGTAAACTGCTCTATTACTTGTGTTGATAATCTTATCTATATACCCAGTATGATGAAAAAAGTAACTAGAGCAAAATGGGCCCAGGACAATGTCTCGGGCAGTCGGGCAGGCGCCCCCCCCCCCCCCTCAACAGTATCCCTTCCAACACAGTAAGGCTGAGGTACTGTAGGAAAGATGGGTCCCTAGAAGTCTGGGCCTTATGTCAGACGAGACCCCTGTGGTGGCCTCTGTTTCATTCAGTGTGCTTGTGTCTATTCTTCCACTGTCCCAGTATTCGAACAATAGATAAGCCGTGGATAAAACACTTGAGAAAAGGGTGCGTTGTGTCTTGCAGTATATAATATACGAGTGATGCATTTACACTTGTGGAAATATTAGTTTATGTTAACAAAATGGTCTAGAGACACAGAAATGGATTAAGAAAGGAATCTGTGGTGGTCACCAGTAATTTATAGCAAAGATTTATTTTACAAGAATGCAGACATATGTGGCAGAAGTTCAGTGGGACCCATGTATGTTTTTAGCATAGATTTCTTTAAAATATAAAAAAAAAAAATGTGGGTTTTTCGGGTTTATCTTAGAAATTTCATTCAGATAAAATAACATTAACAACATTTTTCAATGTAACCAGCTGTTTTGTTGCAGATGCGGTTTTATGAATATAATTTGGTGCATTGTTTCTTAGTTTGGACACAATTTGTCATCAGGACTTCATAATATTGAAAGCTTTGGCAACTATATGTTCAATAGCCAATGTCCTTGACTTTAAAATAATTCAACATCACAAGTTCACATATTTATTTATATTTATCTGTACAAAACATTTTATATATAATACAACACATTCTTAAACCCGAAATAGATAATTATTTAGGATGCAGTTATTTTAGAGAATGTTATTAAATGTAGCACATCAAAGGCACATTGATTCATTTCTATCACTAAACCCAAATATCTGACATTTTGATTATATTTCTTTAGACAAAAAAAATAATACCCACATCCTACAAATGCAGCTTCAATGTAAACACTTCAAATAAAAGGCATATGTGTATTATACACATTCAATATGAACCTACAGTTGATTGACAAATATATACATTTTTATAAACCTTCTTTTAAAAACACTTTCTTAATTAAACAATAAAATTGCACTTCCCCAATACTTTCAGATTATATTATTATTTTATGTTAACACTGAGATTACAGCTAAGACATTCTTTCAGCTGAATGGTGGGTAGAAAAGTTTGGTAAATACATACAAAATAGCTTTTTTTAATTTTAGTAGATTGGTACCAGAACAGGTTAACCACCAAATTGCATTGGTTGTGCTTTATAAGAATAAAAAAAAAAAAAAATCTTGTGCGGAAATCTAGAGTGAAAAAATATAAAACTATGTTTAACTAGTCAGGGAATAAAATACTGTCCATATAGATAAAGTAACATTCAAATGTTAAATAGTAGAGAATGCCTAAATTATTTGATGTTACTTAAAAGGGACATAGACACCAAATAACCGGGGGGGGGGGGGGGGGGGGAAATATGAGCGTCAATAAAGCAATTTTGTTACTTAGGTTTCATTCTCTTCTGAGGCCAATTCAGGAAAGCTATAATGAGTCACTAGACTGCAATTTATGACCATGTATAATACATCAGTTTTTCAAAGTAATGGTAAAGTCAAATGATTTGCTTATTATTCAATTATAGTCCAATTTTTTTTAAAAAAAAGTTTTAGGATTTGTTTTCTCATTAAGATGCTTAGAAATCTTTATTTAGTAATAGTACTCACATCTAATAACCCTGCCTGACTGACCCCCCCCTCCATTAAATCTTTTTTTCCCCTTTTGGTGATGTATATCTCCTTCCACCAATCACCAGTATTGCTGCATGGCTCACTGAGTTTAATGTGCTGATGGGTCTTTGTGTAGAGACACATGCGTGATATTGCCCAGGAACTGCTAGATATAACACTGCTGTCTAAAGTGGGCAGACAAAAACTTCAGCTGTATTGGCAGCACTCAATCTTGCAAATCTCAGTTTACATTGAGGTGACTGTCTAGCCGCACGCTCAGTTCTTCCAACTAATGGGAGCGTGCATCACCTATTACGTAGGGTCATTCTCTATAGCAGTAGACTACATAAATTACAATGTAAGAGGATCAGAAATATGAAGAAACAAGGATTTAAATAAACTTTGTTTTAAAAGAATTTTTTTTTAAATGGAATATATAGTTGTATTGATGGGGTTGTCAAGAGGTCACCATTTAAAACTAGAATAATTTACCTTCACTGTAAGTCTGAGTCTGCACTTCCACTTAACAGGAATTGTAAAGTCCACAATTTTCAGAATTTATAGGAAAGGGGCACAGAATAAATAATTAAATTATAGTGCAAAACATGATTATATTAAATAAAAATATTTGATATTACCATTTCTAAATGTTTATATCCCCCTTAAATGTAGAAGCTAATGGATTATTTTTTTACTTTTCTTGTGCATTGCAAGAAAGAATTAACTCATTGTTAATAAGCATAGTTCATGTCTGATAAGAAATTAGTAGCATTGGTAAATTGTGTAAGGGTATCAAACCTGCTAAGACAAGTGCTTGAAATACTAAGTAATATTCTATTTATAAAATGATCAATTTTCCCTCAAAGACAGCCCCCAAAACTATAATTAGTTTTCACTCTGCCCTCAGCTACATAAATGTGACTTGTCATTAGACTCAAGCTGCATAATCAAAAAGAAAAGTTAAGGAATTCGATCTTTAAAAGCACTTGCACAACAAAAAAAAAAAGGGGGGGGGTTAATTGTTAACAAAGGAATGCAGATTAAATCATTGTAATGTAGGTACTATCACAGCATTAAAAATGTATTTTAATTCCATGGGACCCCCCCCCTTTTTTTTTTTTAAGAGTTTAAAAATCTCTCATAATATAGCAGATGACCCCAAAATTTTATATATCTGTTCAGTGTTACTTCTACAAGGGTAAAGTAGTCACCCATATCCATAAGACCATAAAAATTCACTCTCACCAAGATAGAGTGAAACAGTACATAGGAAGGAAAACTAGACTGCATTGCTTGTAAACAAACGTTATTTGACTAGGTAGAACATTTCTGCTGCCAAATGCACCATTCTCAGCTTTAATCAAAATATAGCACATTATAACTATAGTTTTATAAACCGATTGTATGTAGATTCAAGTGGGAAATAAAGAAGGGCAGAGGAAAAGTGTATGATTGCCCTCAACTAGATTATGGGTAAGATAAAACATTTTAGTATTTTTATTCTTTTTTTTAAACTGAAAGAGAAAACAAAAAGTTTTTATATTATTGTTGAGCTTGGTAAAGGGTTACTAAGAGCATTATAAAATGCTTTATTATACATTTATGTACCAATACTTTGATACAAAGATCTTAGCACCTGGTTGGGCTGATGATTAGACGTTTATTTACTAGATCTACCTAGTGACATCAGCTATAATTATAACAGTTTTTTCTTAATATAAAGAAAGAAAAAAAAAGCTGAACTTTAAGTTCAGCAAACCAGTAGAAAACTGTTAATATGAATCATAAGTGCTAAGAGCGGTACTATTATTAGGCATTAGATAAGGGCTGCCCAGTAGTTTTATAGTCATTAAGCTCTGGTAGTGGGCAAAGAGCAATCTACAGCTGTAGTGCCCAACTTCAGCTATTCATACCAGATATGGAATGATACATTTACAGCTACAATCATGATAAAGTACATTCTAGAAATCATGGTAATCAGCTGTTCAACACAGACATAGAAAAGCCATCTTTATCAGCAGTGCAGAGTCCATCAATTGATTTCCAACATCTCAGTTTCAGGTAGGCCTATCTTGGTCTTGTACTTATCAAAAAGTTTCTGAAGTGAGCTCAGGTACATGCTATGGTAGAAATCCACATCTTTCTGCGTTGGGTGCTCAATTTTAGGGACAGTGATTGGTTCCCCAACTGTGGAGGGGAAAAGCAATTTAATAATGAAATCTTTAGTGACAGTTTTTATTTATATATAACTTAAAAAAAAATATATATATATTTTTTTTAATATAAATGTCTAATATCCTCTAAGATGCAATGAGAATATACATTGCCATCTCTAAGTGACATTCTAATGTAAATATTACAAACACCAAAAATTTGAGCTTGCATTTCTCCCCTCCCCCCATTAGAACCTCCCTATAAAAGCAAGCACAAACGACTGTACAAGTGTCTACTCACCAACAGTAGTTATAGGGTTAGGATAGGGAACTAGGCCCCAACTGTTTGAAGAGAAGAATCCACAGCCATGAAAGACACAAGGTGCAAACCCAACATATTTCTGGAACTTCTTCTGTACCCAGCGCCCCCAGGAGCCTTCTTCGAACACAATCTGCTTATAAGCTTCATTTTCTCCAAATGAATAAACAGGAACCAGGTCCGCTCTTAGGAGGAAAAATATAGACACCATGAAGTTCAATACAATGACTCTGAATCATATGTATCCTATTCACCTGCCACTTACCCATGCTGCAGTGCAATCTTTATAAAGCCTTTTCTCTGTTTTAAGGTCACTGTGTTTTTTCCAGGTATGCAGTTTAAAGACTCAGCAGCTCCTCCAACGACAATAACCACAGCATTCCCAGTGCCATTTTTAGATAAAATGTAATCTATGGTGTCACGGTCTACAGGACATATACCTAGAAGACAATGAGGTTTTGCTAGCAAATATTGGTTGCTTCACATTTCTTGTAACATGGAGATAGAACACACTTATTCCCCTCAATACATTCTAGTCTTATCCTTCATGTTTAGTCTACAAGAAGCCTTTAAATTAATATACAACATGGTGAGCGTTACATGACTTTATGGTCCTACACTGTTTTGAAGCCCAGTTATTTGTACGCATACAGTAGGTGACCTTAATGTTAAATCCCTAGGAATGGAAACATTAAACCCCACCCCAGACACTTTTTTATTTGACTATAAAAAGTGATTGTCAATTCCACTGCGTTTCTATAAAGAAACAGGTGTCCGCATGTCAGAACCTGGGTTTTCCCCTTATCTATATTTTTTGCTGAGGACTATTAGATATATAGAACTGGTATGCAAACAATGGCAGTTTGTAATATAGAAATGTTGAAAGTAACTAACAGGGTTTCCACAATGCCTTATTTTTATATCTGTTAAATTTAACCACTAAACAAGGGTTACCTAGGTGCAGAACCAAAAATGGGCCGACTCTTAAGCTTAGATTCCTGCTTTTTCAAATAAAGATAGCAAGAAACGAAAGAAAAATTGATAAGGAGTAAATTAGAGTTGCTTAAAATTCCATGCTCTGAATCAGGGAAAAAAAAAAAAAAAAAAAAAGTTTAGTTTCCATTTAACTAAATCATGTCTAGCATTTATATAAGGTTTCATAACCTTTTGAAGCCAGCAAAACTCTGCAGTGCACCAACAGTGATAATTAGTAATAAACTACTTGAAAGCCCTAGTGAGTTGATATATCTCATTTCCTCTTATCGTGAGATATTAGGGTCAACAGCTCTAAGCAGTTACTGTAGTATGTAGCCAAGACAGCCATTTTGCAGGATTCTTAAAGTTACTGAATCTGACCATGAGATGCCAGGAAAAGTTCAATTCTGAGGTATTTTACCGCAAAATAAAAATGTATCCTTTATTAATATGCACATTCAATTTTTAATGTGTACAATATTAGGATTCTCAATTTCCCAGTAGTGTATTGCTGCTCCCAAGCCTAACTAGGTATGCTTTTAAAGAAAAAAACAAATTACAAAATCAGTTTCTTAATAGAGCATGTAACTAAGGCATTTCAATTTTCTTATATTGAAATCATTAACATTTAGTTTTTACTTTCATGTGCCTTTAACCTTGTTTGTAGGGTTTAAAAATCAGAACCAAAGTGGAAATGCACTTATAATCCTTAGCACTGATGTCACCAACATAAAATGCATCTTTATAGCACTTTTACAAATACATCACTTACCTCCTGACATTAAGTAGTCCCTAAGTACAGGCATTCTGAAGTTCCCTGCCAATGTGGCAAGGTAAGTTTTGATACCAGGAAACTTCTTAGACACACCAGTGGCTTCTGTGCCAAAGTTACAAAATCCTCCAAGGCACATTATACCATGTGGGTGGTAGCCAAAAATATAATTTCTGCTTGGAAGCAGGTTGTGGGTTTTAATTAGCTGGAGAAAACAAAAAATTATATATAAAAATAAATGCACAACCCTCCTTAGTGATATCAGTCTAGACTGTTACAGGGTTTTGTGATTACATACAAAGAGATAGGACTTTGGTTCCTAAAGTTAGAATGCAGCCAATTTCTAGTATTTGGCAGGTAAAGCTTAAAGGGACAGAATACTGCAAGTGTTTTTCCCCTTAAATTACAATAACTTGTTATTCCAGCTGCAGGGTATAGAATGTATGAGAAATTGCAGGTTGATTTATGAATATAAAATAGATGCCTATTAAAATGGGTTGTGCTTGCAGGTAAAATTAGATTTCAAATTCACACTGTACACAGTTGCTTCCTTAGGTTATCTGTAAACCAAAGCCCAATACTTAGAACAATTGAAAATGAACTCTGCTACACTGAACTGGAATTTCTTCTGCTGGCTGTGTTTACACAGCTTGTCAATAGCCTATACCTCAGTATAGGTGGGGACACCAGACTAAAATCAGCTATTTCGAAAGCTGAAAGAGTAAAGGAGCTACTTGTAAACAATTTAATACTCCTTGCCCACCGCGTTTAGAGAATATGGCTGCACCTCACTGACAAGGCCCATAGAAGGCCGAAACGATAGTCTGGGGTTGTCATGTTTCTTGTTCAGAGGAGAATTGCCTGGTATTTCGGGGCTGGACTGACCTTTCTTGGCGGGATCAGACTTATGCTATAGGAAAGTTTTCCTCTGTGAAAAGCACAAATGGGCTAAAAGCGGCTGCTCCTAGGTGGTAACTCGCCATAGAACAAGCTACGGAGCTGTTTGTTCCTGGTAGAGGGCTTCTCTTTGTATGCAACAATTTAATACACTCCAGCAAGTAAAATGGATAATTGGGAGAAACATTTTTGTTAAACTGTCCCTTTGATGTCAAGAACAAAATTTGGTGCATTTGTTTTTGTAAAAAAAAAAATATATATATATATAATTAAAGTCAAAATAAACATTAACACGTTTCTACCATTCATATAGACATGTTAATTTCTTAGTACAAATATATATTTTTTTAAAAACTTTTTCAATTCAGTGAAATTAACAGGAAATTTGTGTTTTGCGCAAGACTGGCCAATGGGATAGCTTAGTGGCCGACAGTGAGGGTTTTGCAATTTCTCTTGTTCAGAAAGAGATTGCCTGATATTTCAGGACTGGACCGTTTCCTGTAGTATCAGTCTGATCTGACTAAAGTTCTTCTCTGTAAAAGGCACATGTTGAGCAAAAAGATGCCGCTTCTTGGGAGGTAATTAGCCATAGAACAAGCCATTCATCCACAGGTTGAGCGTTTCTCTTTTTATTTATGCAAATTATAACCCTGAGAGAAACCAGATGTGGACCCGTTGCTCAGTGTGCCTAGAGGGATATGGCTGCACCTCACTAAGGTGGACCACACTAGGCCGAAATGTACATCTGGGTTTTTGTTGTTTTCTCCTTCAGAGAGAGATTGCCTGGTATTTTGTGACTGGACAGTTGGTCAGAACCAGACTGATGAGCCTTTCACAGAGAAGAGCTTTCCTGTAGCATATGTGAGCAAAGAGGCTGCTCCTAGGGTGGTAACTAGCCATAGAACAAGCTATTATTCGTTCCAAGGCTGAGCGCTACTCTATTTAGAACAGGGAAAGCTAACAGCAGTTTCTCAAAGCACTTTTTATCTCTATCTATATATAGTGTAATAAGAAAAGGGGAGAAAAAAAATAATTGCTGGTTCTGCAACCGATTTATTACAACACTGGTATGGAAATGCCTATTGCTCAGATTCATAATACACTGTTCTTTCCATCTCACAAGGCAAAATACAACATGCCTGGCTAAAGGATGACAGACTAGCAAATAAACCACCATATATGCTTGCACTTTAGACATGTCTCGCTGTCAGTTATAGAATGCAAACACTCCCCCTTCTTAACATCAGATCCAGAACGTTTGTGATTGTAGTTAGAGTTTCATTCATTTCCCCATATGGCACTATTGTTGTAGCTAGAGCGCGATTGGAGAACAATTTACCAGCGGAGCATTTGAATTGCATATCTATATTAAAAGATAGTTCTAGTGCATCTTCATTACAACTGATGAATTAAACTCCATCTAATATACCACTAACATTCCGGATCCGATTTAAAAAAAAATAAAAAAAATTCAGTGAATTTTTTTTTTGTACCTTAATTGGAAAATAGTCTCTGAAATATCTCCAGACTGCCCAGTTCCTTACCCATGTGGAGCGTCTGCCACCTGTAAGAAGAAGCAGCATCGTCAATATATTGACAGTGTGTTTGATACTGCAGAGTAGGTCATAGGTTTAGATTTTAGACAACACTTTAGCGTAATTTGGAACTTCAGTTAGCAACCACCTGAATATCCATGTGCAGCAAAAACTACTGATATAGTATAATATACTCACTGCCTGAGGCTCCATGAATCCATGGGATGTGTTAATATGGTGTAATCCTCACTACTAGCCAAAATAATTACAATACTCCATACAGTTTGCAAAAACTTTGCTTAACAAAGCACTTCTACCCATTGAAGACCGGCCAGTGTTTGATTGGGTCAGCCAGGCCAGCTTATCTGGGTCTGGAGAGCTGGCTTTGGACACACCAGGTCTGTATCTTTACTGGATTTAAAGGGCCATAATAGTCTTAAACTTCCAGACTTTAGAGTATGTCAATTTTCTACTATCAACCCTACAATATTGTGTGTAACCTCTGCAATAGGGGTTAAACACACAATTAAAGTACCACTCAGGGTCTGCAGAGCACTGCTGGTACCAAACAGAACCCACTGTTGATACAATGAGCAGCACAATTAAGATGTACAAACTTAAGCATGTCATTTTTCAACTATTATGGCCCTATTAAAAAAAAATAAAAAAAAAAATTGCCATTTGTAATTAATGGCTATTAACGGTTTGTTCGTGTTTAGCTGTATTCTCAGTGGCGTCACTAGGGGGGGGGGGGGGCGGGCCGCATCCGGGTGACACCAAAAAAAAAATTTTTTTTTTTTTTTTTTTTTTAAATTTTATTGAAATTCAAAGAAATACAATGTTGAGATGCATAGATTTTTTTTTATTAGAGGGGCTGGCATTTGTGAACATTGGTGGGACTGGGGAAGATGTAGACACAATTTTTTTGCCCCTTGAGCCAGTGCTGCAATTTCAACAAATAGTTTTCCCGGCTGCTTTTGCTTGTTTGTACTTTGCTACTCCCCTGCCCAATTTCGCTATGAATGTTGTGGGCATGCCGTGGGGCTTGCAAAGTTGCGCTGCTAGCCTAAACCTGCCTGCCTATCTGTGCTCACTGCTCAGTGACATGTGGAGCAGTGGAGTCACTCACTGCTGTGCTGTCTCTCTAAACGGGAACTGGCAAATCATGAGGGGATGCCTGGCACCTGACTGCATGACACTGTCTTTAAAGTGAAGGAGCCACGTATGATGCCCACCAGACCATTACGGTTACGGTAGACTAAGTGCACACTGAACAGGTAGGAGGGCGGCGGGGGTCTGGGGGTGGGCAGAGTGCAGAGGTGATTGGCCATAAGAAGCGGTAGGCACGCGGCCCGGGGCTGTGCACTGACAGACTTGGAACAGAGTCAGAGAGCAGAATTTTCATAGTTTGCACGCCTAAACCTTTCTTCAGTGATTTATTTTAGAGTGCTCTGTTTATCTTTCATTTGATGCTCTGCTGAGCCAGGGAGCAGCTCTAGGCATGAGCTTCATAATTAATGCAGTTTACATATTTTGTATGTGTGTGTCTGAGTCAGTGTTTTTGTGTGTGTCTGAGTGTGTTTCCGAGTGTTTGTGTGTGCATCTGAGTATGTTTTAAGTGTGTCTGAGTGTTTGTATGTGTGTCTGCTTTATGGGGGGGGGGGGGGTGACACCATAACTTACCGCACCGGGTGACACCAACCCTAGTGACGCCACTGTGTATTCTCTATTCAAATTATTGCTGCCAAATCCAGTTATCCTCATTATGTGAGCCCTATAACAATGCTCTACCCAAATAGAACCATCATGGCGCCCGCATGCACAGTTGTAGTTTATTGTTCAATCAAACATGCGCATAGTGGATCTCAATGCTGTCCTGAGGCACATCACCAAGAAAGCGCTGGATACAATTCCAAAGCAGGCGCTTCAACTGTGTATGTGGCCATTTGGATTAACAAAGATGTTGGAAAGGAAGGTTTTGAACAGGTACAAATGCGATTTTGAGCCCCAGATTGGTTGGCAATTTGCAATCTACTTTTATGGGCAGTTGCCACAAGTTTATGGAGTTAAAAATATAAGAATAAGGTATTTAGAACACATTGATTTTTATGTAGATGTATAACCATTAAAGGGATATGAAACCCAATTTTTTCCGCTCATGATTCAGATAGAACATGCCATTTTAAGCAACTTATTAATTTTTATTCCTTTGGTATCTTTATTTGAAAGAGCAAGAATGTAAGCTTAGGAGCCAGCCCATTTTTTGTTCTGGTGCTTGCTGATTGGTGGCTACATTTAGCACCACCCAGGTGTTGAACAAAAAAATGGTCTGGCTCCTAAGCTTACATTCATGCTTTTCAAATAAATAGGAGTAATTACAAAGTTGCATGCCCTGATTAATGAAACAAATTTGAGTTTCATATACCTGTAATTTGTACTAGTAGAAATGATCAATTACTACAAATCTACATTTGTATGAGCAGCCTCTACATAGGGCATAACTGCTGACCATACAAACAGAATGTGTAGCAATTAGCCGCCAAGTGATTAAATAGCCTCAAAGCAGGGTTTAATGTAATTTGCTACTTTTTCATCCAATAGTTTCCCCAATTTTATTCTGGATATAAATTGTTTGTTTTAACAATGTTGCAAATGCCTCTCCAGTATGGAAGTTTGATCTCACATTTTCCAGATACAGTTGGGTCACTAAATAAATTTTCTAGCTGTACCTACATTTGAACATTTACGTTAGGGGTGTGCATTCCAGGGGCCACACAATTTACTAGAGCATCACAGGGAGGGATATGCCAGTAGTTTGAGGTTATATTAGCCTATAAAAATTAATTATTTTATGTGCAATAGAAAGGGAGTGACAATGGATCTTGTACAATGACAAAAAAAAAAAAGGTATTACGGCACAGTCAGGCAGAAAAGTCTTTCAAAAACAAAAAATTTGAACATGTGTACATAAAATTACAGGTGCAATCCCTTTTATCCAAAACTGCTTGGGACTGGAAACGTTTTGGATTTTGGCATTTGTATAATCTCATCTGTAAAATGAGACAGCTTGGAGAGGGGGGGGGGGGGATGTTTGTAAATATCTTATGCAACAAAGTATTTTTATATCATTTGTACTATTTTTGTATACATTGTCTCCAAGAGATTGTACAGTACCGTAACCAGAAAGACAAATAGTATTAAATAGAGTAGCATTAGCTGTTTAGAGAACAAAAACCAAACCAATGCTGCAGCAGAGAAGATGGGAATTACAAATTTAATTTTTCACAATAATTCTGGATTTGTACAATAAGCAGTATTTAATAATTGCTCACTTACAAGTATTGATACCATGGTTTATATTTACTATAGGTATCTTAATCACTTGCCTTTATTAGGTGTGTTCCAGTCAATCACCAGCCAAGCCATGTACAAAGCTGCAATCAGCCAACAGTCAGTGCAGAAGACATACAGCAGTATTGCAGTGCATGCAACGCCTATTGAGGGAGAGAAATAAGTGGTTACTACACAAACTGCTTGTACTAGTTAATAAAATAAGGACGTTTTAACAAAAAGATGGTGTTTAATGCATTTGCCAGAGAATTTATTGGCAAGCAGTCTATTGCAGGGCTTAGAAAGGGATTAAATTGCCTTATTAGGTTTTATTAGCTATTCACTGAAATGGGCATCCAAGGGCTCCTTTCCATTGAGTAGTGAGAAATTATATATATATATATATACACACACACACTACCAAAAGTAGTGTAGTTCCATTTTAGTACCAGGTTTTCAATGAAATATTTTGCAGTTGGTCTTTTCGTGTAGGTGTAAGTTAACGTTGATCCAGCATAGAGCTGGAGAAAATACAAAATTAGCACTCAAGTGTCCTATAGATAACGTTACATACAGTTTCCAGATATAACCTTATACCAATGGCACTACTCTGGTTAGTATAGACTCTTCCCACTTAGTTATGTATATCTTGTAAGTTAATGTTTTATAAAACTTCCATCCAATGTTGGATTTCTTGAAAAATATCAAGCATTACAGTTTTGTCACTATGGTAACCCAACCTTATACTATAAAAAAATTTACGTTTAACAACTGCTCCTTATCTGTGATCAATAGTAGGCCTAGTTTGAATTATGGAGATATGTGCTGGATTAAAAAAAAAAAAAAAAAGGATTAAAGTTTTTCACTTTATAAAATGTATTGTATGTAAACTTTAATCTCAATTAAAATATATATATACATACACACATACATATACACACACCTAGTGGAGCTTGCCAAAAGTTAGTTTGACAACGGCCTAGTTTCCATTGAGGTGGTAAAACATTTTTCTTCATTAAAGTCTATGGAGAATTTATTACCATATCAATGGAAACAAGCCGGGTGTCCGATGGTTTGCGTGTTCAGTAGAAACCTGGTGTATTTTTCATTTTGCAACCTTGTACCTCTCAATGGAAACAAGGCCTAAGTAGGAACATGAAACCCAAAACAAATTCTCTCATGATTCTGACAGAACATGCAATTTTAAACATCTTTCCAAATTACTGTTATTTGCTACATTCTTTGTATCCTTTGTTGAAAAGCATTCCTTAGTAGGCTCAGGAGCAATGATGCACTACTAGGAACTAGCTGCTACACATACCTCTTATTAGCTCACCAGATGTGTTCAGCTAGCTCCCAGTTGGTATCCTTTGGAGTAGCAAATGTGTTAATAGAAATTGATTGGAAAGTTTGATGGTCTGAATTATGGAGGAAGTTTTTTTTTTGGGGGGGGGTTATGCCCTTTAAAAGTATTTGTTTTTAAGGTATAGTGGTTATATGTATTCTGGTTTTAGTTATGTGAGCACAGTAACCCCCTTCATGTCTGACAGGACACTATACTCCTACCCCCTTCATGTCTGACAGGACACTATACACCTACCCCCTAGCCATGTCTGACAGGACACTATACACCTACCCCCTAGCCATGTCTGACAGGACACTATACACCTACCCCCTAGCCATGAGATCATGTGCAGTAACTTTATTTTACACCACAAGTTTACAAAGTGTTTCAAACTGCTTAAGAGGTGCACATGGCTGCCTGTTTTATAACAAATACTGCATTAGTAACTCTGCAGCGTCATGTAATTCATATATTAGATGTTCATGATAAGTTCTGGTTAAAGTTACCCATAATTAGGAAGCTGAGGACCCATTGTAGCACGGAGATGATCTGAAGATGCTTTTCAACTTTGAACTTTGACAACCAAGGAAGGAAAGGCAAATCATGTACAGACGATAGGATACTGGATCCAGTACCTAGAAAGAGAAAACAAAACCTAATTTAACGCCATGGTCCTCAAAGCCCACCTGTGTCTAGTACAGTACATGTGTCCAGATAAGGAAACCTTAATACAATTTAATTCTGAGTCATTTCTTAAAAAGGGATTGAAAGGGCAAAATTGCACGAACCCATTTCAATTAGAACTATTTTTGCTAAAATCATGTTTGCTAATGGATTACTATTTTAGCAGCAGTGTTTTCTACAGAAAAGTTTCACCCAGGTGTGTTTATGAAATAGCTGGATAGGGCAGTGTAATACTTTGCAATATTTTAACATTTGGTCTTATTTATGGGTTACTTAAGCTATCCAAAGCACACATTAATTGCATAATGTTAACAAATGTATCATGTGTAACAAACATTGAAAACAAAAATAGCCAATTTTAGCACAATACAGGCTTAAATTTTAGTCGGATGGTCAGTAAAATCTAGTTTACAAGTGGAACGCTATTAAGCTTTTTGCGTGTGTCGGGTAGCACATGTATAACAAGCTAAAAAAAAATAAAAAATAAAACCCAACGCACACAAAAAGTCAAAGTCTGAAATTCAGCCGCATTTATGTATTCCCCATAGACTTCAATGGAGCGTAGAAAAAACAAATTCAAGTTGTGCTCTTATAACTTTTTAAAATAATTGTTATATTTATGAGTAACTGTACTTTTAAAAAGGTATTTTTGATGTGTTTTGTGCAACTTTTTATTCAAGCATAACAGTTAATCAGAGCTCTGAAGTCGAGCTATCATGATGTGTGTTAAATTCAATTGTGCTAGCGTTTACTTTAAACTTCTTAATACGCACACAAACACCCATGATGAACCCCTTATCACTTGCGGACAACTGTTAGCGCGCCACTCATAGTCTAGCTCTAAATTGGTACAGGGGACGGACTGAATTCTGATTCTTTAGTCACATGTAGCATATGCTGCTCAGACACCATGCTTGTTTAGAGCCATTAGAAAAGACGGTGCATGGGGCACTTACAAAATGCGTATACCACAGTAACAAGATTTTTTTTGTTTACGGAATTACAATGCAAAAATGCATCTATTTAAAATTTAAACACTTCCATGCTCAATTAAATATTGATATTTCTATCTTGCCCTTACCCATTCAACACGTCCTCCGGTGTCAGGATCTCACAGCACACTGTAGTCTTTATAGTGCAGCATTTCCTGCCATAACATCTATACAAGATGGTTATAGGAACTTTAGACTTGTCTTTTAATGCTATTCAGGGTTCATTTTAGCTTTTAGAATTTGTAAGGGACAGTCTACTCAAAATGTAGTTTAGATAAATAATTCCTTTATTATCCATTCCCCAGTTTTGCATAACCAACATGGTAATATACTTTTACCTCTGATTACCTTGTATGTAAGCCTCTTCTGACAGCCCCCTGATCACATGGCTATTATCTATTGACTTGCATTTTAGCCAATTAGTGCTGTGTCCTGCACAACCCCATGGGAGAGAGCACAATGTTATCTATATGACACTCATGGATTAGCAGTCTTTGTGAAAAGCCAAAAAAAAAAAAAAAAAAACCCGCATGTGATAAGAGGCTGTCTGTAGTGGCTTAGAAACAGGCAGAGATTTAGAGGTTAGAAATTATATTAACATAATGTTGGTTATGCAAAGCTAAAGAATGGGTAATAAAAGCGTTGTCTATCTTTTTTAAAAACAATTTTGTTGTTGACTGTCCCTTTAGTAAATGCTGTGAATGTTTTTTGCATCAGAGAAAGTGATTGCAGTTTTCGGCCTACAAACTTCCTGATCAGCTTATCCAAGATCCCTGCATACTTTAGACTATTGCATGAATATGAGATCTCATGCCAAATTATACTCACTACAGTTAGAACATTAAGACTAATCACACACAGCTCCTTGTATATGCCAAGAAAACAAACGCCACTAGATTTGCAGTTTTTACATGTTAGGGGACTTAGAAGCATTTTCAAAATCACTCATGTTCACAGAAACATGGGGGGGGGGGTAGTAAGTGATTTTTCGGTTCTCTCTACCCTGTAAGTTGTGATTTGCCTGTTCTCCAGTACTGGGTTGTAGAGAGATCTAATAGAGAGATTATGTTGGAAATTGAGTGAGCATCACTTCACCTACATTTGAGGGCGTTTTAGAAGAGTAGTTTTCACATACATTGACTTAACATGCAGGATTCATGACAACTCGATCATACAAAGCATCTTGTCTTGTGGTCATATCTCGCTGTCATTGTCTGTTTTATTTTTCTCGTATTTATATCTAACAGTTAGTTCTTTTATGTGCATAGGTTAGAGTGACCCATTTTATAGCTACTAATCTTAGTATTCTGCAGCTTGACTTGTAAGGTTTTGTCATGTTTATTCCTTGAAATATAAGTTTCACAGACAGGGTGTTGTATACTACAATTAGTCTCACATTTCAACGTAGCGCAGCCTCTGATTAACCACAGTAAAGCAGAGCAACACCACAATTTCCAACAGGCCAGGCTTTTCAAGGGCATATCCTGGACTGTATTATCTAATCCCAGCTGAAGAGTTTCAAAATACTCTTCAAACCATTTTAGTATGCAGATTTTTTTTTTTTTAGTGCAATATTGAATTGCTTATATGCACCACACATTACCTTATGGATTCTTTTATTTGAAGTGGTTTTACCATATACATGAAGGGGTTAAAGGACAAGTTAAGGGATAGGAAACCCAAAAATGATCTTGTGATTTAGACAGAGAAAACAAAAAAAAAAAAACAAAGTTTAAAAATTGTATGCTCTGAATCATGAAATAAATATTTGAAATGAAACCCAAAAATTTACGAACTCAAATAGATAATAATGCTCTGACAAGTTACTACTTTATTCATTAAAGGAGCATACACCCCTCATAAGACTAATGTTCTTAAATCACAAATAATGTGCCCTAAAATGATCTGTTTACAGGGGCTGGAGCACAAAACCATTATAAAGCCCCTAGTAAATCATTCAGATGGTTGAAGTCCAATCATTAATACAAAGTTGGATAATGTAAATTGATCTCTTCTTGTTTGGTGCAAACATCAAGATAAAGTTTCAGAAGACAGCAGCTCGTGAAGACATGCACAAGGGATAATGAAGGGGATGACAGAGTGCAGAGTCTGAGAAGTGTCACCGATGTGCCATTCATCCAAGAAATGGGTAGAGTTCTGCCTGTGTCTCCCACATCTCTCTTCAAGCAGAATATCAGGGACAGAAGATTTGTACTAGGTGCCAGTATTAGTTATTGAGATGACGTAGTGCTCGCGATTTATCTAGATACAAATCTCTCTCCCCTAGAGTGTAATGTTGCTGTATATTAAATTCAAAACCATTTGGTCATCTCTAGTATAATGTGTCATTTGCCCCTTGCAAAGTTTACTGCGCACCAAACTTAGCTTCCTGGATTTTTTTTACTTTTTTTTGTACTAATTCCATATCCAGAATATGGATAAAATGTTACATCTGTAGGTGAAAACCAATTACATTTTAAACATGTAAGACTCAGATGTAGTAGAGGCACCTTTGTATATAGGAGCATATTAAGTGTCCCCCTGCTATTTCATGAGGCAACATTAACCAGGGAACACATAAATATTTATAAAATGAAAAGCAATTTACACACACAGCAACATCAAGCTAAGTCAGAGCTTAAAAAGGGAAGTGCAAATAGCCAAGAAAATGGCTTCTACAAGGTCACAATGTTAGTGGATATGTTTGCTACATAAACAAGTTACATCATGGACAAGTTGTTGGAACAAGTTAAAGGGACATGAAATCCAAAATTTTGTGGTCATGATTCAATTGAGCATACAATTTTATAAACAACTTTTCCCAATTTACTTCATTCTCTTGGTATCCTTTGTTGAAGAAATTATAATGCACATGAGGAATATACGTGTAGCCATTAGTAGCTCCTGAGCCTACCTGTGTATGCTTTTAAGATGGCATCTTCTGAAATATGGGTGGGGGAGGAGAGCCAGACAAATGTCATTTTATATAGATTTCTGTAGTAAATTCCAAAAACCTTAGGTTACAGAATTATAAGATCTGGCTCCTGGGATTTATCAAACCTTGATATTGAGAGTTGAACACAGATTGTTCATAATAGAAACTACAAACTCTTATGCTAAAAACAATCTCCCAACCCCCACAAAGATTGTTGGGAGCCATCTCCATAACAGCCAGTATGCAACCTATCCCTAGGGAAGTCGTATGTATGAACCACCACATTAGCTTCAACTTAATGTTCTCATGTAAAGAAGATAAGTACTTTTAGACACATAACATGAATGAGAGTGGATATAGATCCACACACACTTTAGTCAGTTGTAAACATTTTGCCACCCAGAATTTGTCTCAAAATGTGAGGCCTGCTGCTTAGCTGAAGTGTTCCAACTCCTAATTTATTTGCTCTATAATGAATAAGAGCAGATATGAAATAAAATCAATAGTATAGATGTTTGGGGGGGGGGGGGGGGCTGGTTAAAGAACAGCAAGGGAGTCACAGCTTTAGGGATTTTAACCCCCCCCCCAAAAAAAAAAAAAAAAAAAGTTATCTTGTGATTCAGACAGAGAATATCATTAAAATATGTTGGCGCTCTACAAATAACCGATAATAAATAAATAGATTCCAGTTTACGTCTATTAAAATTTGCTTTGTTATCAGGATATGCTGTGATGAAGAGATACCTAGGTAGCCATCTAAAATTATCTATCTAGTGGTCTTGCAGATGGATAAGATTATTGCAAGTCTGCTGCCGTATAGTGCTCCAGTCCAGAAATGGGACAGCTCCTAAGAATACGTCCCTACTTTCCAACAAAAGATACCAAGAGAACAAAGAATTTGATAATACAAGCAAGTTAAATTGTTTTTAAAAATCACATGCCCTAAATCATGAAATAAAAATGTTTGGGGTTCCATATACTTTTAAAAAGACACCCTTGCCCTGGTGTTTAAGTGATTTCTAAATGCCATGTCAGTTTGTCCATGGCTGCTTTATTGGTGTTCTGGGTTCCAGCATACACAAGTACTGCCACAGGTGATAACAGATTATAAAGCTTTTATTTACTTCCTCTGGGACCAGCTTGGTTAAACATTGCCATACAAAGTGCACCAAACTGGCAATTAGTTAATGATCATGGAAAAGGATGTGTGGGTTACTAGGGCACTCAGGTTTCTCTGCATACATAGATTAGTTTAGGAGATATTACATAGGAACATATAAGGTTAGAAATGTGTACTAACAAGCACTTGGCTGCCAGGGGCTACACTGACAGTTGCTTACAATATATATCAAGAGGATGCTGCCACAGCTGTACAATTAAAAATGTGCAACTGTCCATTATCTAATTATTTTTTTATCCACACATTTCCTAGTATGTGGAGGTCTACAGATAGCAGAGTATTGCTATCTCATCTGAATAGAAACTTCTAGTACAACTCCAATCCCCCCTTTTCCACTACATAATAAGGAACACCCCTTAATGCCACACCAGCATAACCCACTGTAAGAGCCTAAACAATACGAAATATCCCCTAATAGCAGCATAACACCCCCTTTACCTCCACCCTAAAAAACAAGAAATACCCCCTTACTAGTACACCGGCTGCAACCCCCCAACCCAATAGCTCTGAAAGCAACACACATTAGATCATGCAAAAAACAAACAACTCTCTCCAATAGAAGAGCCCCTTAAACCAAGCAGCATAAACAGCCAGCCCAGCATTATCAGTAATCTCAGGATCTGCATGACAAGCAGCCTAGTATTATCCTTGCTAAATAAATACCCTCCTAGTATCCCCAATACACATCACCTGCTGTATAATGAACACCCCACTGCAGAAACACCAGTAACCCCCTAACGCCTCAGCACCCCACATCCAGCACATACAAGCCCTGGGGCCCCATTCCTCCTACAGAAGCCCAGCTGGTCCTTACCCCGTAGCACCCCGGAGTATGCGGCTATGATGGTTTTCATGGTGCTGTGTTCCGGTGGCTGTGCACAGACACTCACGGCTCACATTCCCCGCACACTGACCCTGGTAGTAGAGCTGCGGCTTTATATAGTGCTGAGCGCAGAGGGAGGAGGACTTAACTAACAGCCAGCTGCGGGGGGAGGAGCGCTGCTCACATAACAGCGTGCGGCATAGCTGGACCACAGAGACAGTCAGGTGTTGGGGAAAGGCATGAGGGGCACCAGATGATGTGAGACAGGTAGGGAGTCTGGGGAAACATAAGGTGAGTTGTGAGAGATGACTACAGGGTGAGGTGTGAGAGTCAGCAGGTATAGCATGAGAGATGACTACAGGTGAGGTGTGAGAGACAGCAGGTATAACATGAGAGATCACTACAGTATGAGGTGTGAGAGATAACTACAGGGTGAGATGTGAGAGACAGCAGGTATAACATGAGAGATGACTACAGAGTGAGGTGTGAGAGAGACAGCAGGTATAACATGAGAGATGACTACAGGGTGATGTGTGAGAGACAGCAGGTATAGAGTGAGAGATGACTACAGGTGAGGTGTGAGAGACAGCAGGTATAACATGAGAGATGACTACAGGGTGAGGTGTGAGAGAGACAGCAGGTATAACATGAGAGATGACTACAGGGTGAGGTGTGAGAGACAGCAGCTATAACATGAGAGATGACTACAGGGTGAGGTGTGAGAGAGACAGCAGGTATAACATGAGAGATGACTACAGGGTGAGGTGTGAGAGACAGCAGCTATAACATGAGAGATGACTACAGGGTGAGGTGTGAGAGACAGCAGGTATAACATGAGAGATGACTACAGGGTGAGGTGTGAGAAACAGCAGGTATAGCATGAGAGATGACTACAGGGTGATGTGTGTGAGAGACAGCAGGTATAACATGAGAGATGACTACAGGGTGAGGTGTGAGAGACAGCAGGTATAACATGAGAGATGACTACAGGGTGAGGTGTGAGAGACAGCAGGTATAACATGAGAGATAACTACAGGGTGAGGTGTGAGAGACAGCAGGTATAACATGAGAGATAACTACAGGGTGAGGTGTGAGAGACAGCAGGTATAACATGAGAGATGACTACAGGGTGATGTGTGAGAGACAGCAGGTATAACATGAGAGATGACTACAGGGTGAGGTGTGAGAGAGACAGCAGGTATAGCATGAGAGATGACTACAGGGTGAGGTGTGAGAGACAGCAGGTATAACATGAGATCTGACTACAGGGTGAGATGTGAGAGACAGCAGCTATAACATGAGAGATGACTACAGGGTGAGGTGTGAGAGACAGCAGGTATAACATGAGAGATGACTACAGGGTGAGGTGTGAGAGAAAGCAGGTATAACATGAGAGATGACTACAGGGTGAGGTGTGAGAGAGACAGCAGGTATAGCATGAGAGATGACTACAGGGTGAGGTGTGAGAGACAGCAGGTATAACATGAGAGATGACTACAGGGTGAGGTGTGAGAGACAGCAGGTATAACATGAGAGATGACTACAGGTGAGGCGTGAGAGACAGCAGGTATAACATGAGAGATGACTACAGGGTGAGGTGTGAGAGACAGCAGGTATAACATGAGAGATAACTACAGGGTGAGGTGTGAGAGACAGCAGGTATAACATGAGAGATGACTACAGGGTGATGTGTGAGAGACAGCAGGTATAACATGAGAGATGACTACAGGGTGAGGTGTGAGAGAGACAGCAGGTATAGCATGAGAGATGACTACAGGGTGAGGTGTGAGAGACAGCAGGTATAACATGAGAGATGACTACAGGGTGAGGTGTGAGAGACAGCAGGTATAACATGAGAGATGACTACAGGGTGAGGTGTGAGAGACAGCAGGTATAACATGAGAGATAACTACAGTATGAGGTGTGAGAGACAGCAGGTATAACATGAAAGATGACTACAGGGTGAGGTGTGAGAGAGACAGCAGGTATAACATGAGAGATAACTACAGGGTGATGTGTAAGAGACAGCAGGTATAACATGAGAGATGACTACAGGGTGATGTGTGAGAGACAGCAGGTATAACATGAGAGATAACTACAGGGTGAGGTGTGAGAGACAGCAGGTATAACATGAGAGATGACTACAGGGTGAGGTGTGAGAGACAGCAGGTATAACATGAGAGATGACTACAGGGTGAGATATGAGAGACAGCAGGTATAACATGAGAGATAACTACAGGTGAGATGTGAGAGACAGCAGGTATAACATGAGAGATGACTACAGGGTGAGGTGTGAGAGTCAGCAGGTATAGCATGAGAGATGACTACAGGTGAGGTGTGAGAGACAGCAGGTATAACATGAGAGATCACTACAGTATGAGGTGTGAGAGATAACTACAGGGTGAGATGTGAGAGACAGCAGGTATAACATGAGAGATGACTACAGAGTGAGGTGTGAGAGAGACAGCAGGTATAACATGAGAGATGACTACAGGGTGATGTGTGAGAGACAGCAGGTATAGAGTGAGAGATGACTACAGGTGAGGTGTGAGAGACAGCAAGTATAACATGAGAGATGACTACAGGATGAGGTGTATGAGAGACAGCAGGTATAACATGAGAGATGACTACAGGGTGAGGTGTGAGAGAGACAGCAGGTATAACATGAGAGATGACTACAGGGTGAGGTGTGAGAGACAGCAGCTATAACATGAGAGATGACTACAGGGTGAGGTGTGAGAGACAGCAGGTATAACATGAGAGATGACTACAGGGTGAGGTGTGAGAAACAGCAGGTATAGCATGAGAGATGACTACAGGGTGATGTGTGTGAGAGACAGCAGGTATAACATGAGAGATGACTACAGGGTGAGGTGTGAGAGACAGCAGGTATAACATGAGAGATGACTACAGGGTGAGGTGTGAGAGACAGCAGGTATAACATGAGAGATAACTACAGGGTGAGGTGTGAGAGACAGCAGGTATAACATGAGAGATAACTACAGGGTGAGGTGTGAGAGACAGCAGGTATAACATGAGAGATGACTACAGGGTGATGTGTGAGAGACAGCAGGTATAACATGAGAGATGACTACAGGGTGAGGTGTGAGAGAGACAGCAGGTATAGCATGAGAGATGACTACAGGGTGAGGTGTGAGAGACAGCAGGTATAACATGAGATCTGACTACAGGGTGAGATGTGAGAGACAGCAGCTATAACATGAGAGATGACTACAGGGTGAGGTGTGAGAGACAGCAGGTATAACATGAGAGATGACTACAGGGTGAGGTGTGAGAGACAGCAGGTATAACATGAGAGATGACTACAGGGTGAGGTGTGAGAGAGACAGCAGGTATAGCATGAGAGATGACTACAGGGTGAGGTGTGAGAGACAGCAGGTATAACATGAGAGATGACTACAGGGTGAGGTGTGAGAGACAGCAGGTATAACATGAGAGATGACTACAGGTGAGGTGTGAGAGACAGCAGGTATAACATGAGAGATGACTACAGGGTGAGGTGTGAGAGACAGCAGGTATAACATGAGAGATAACTACAGGGTGAGGTGTGAGAGACAGCAGGTATAACATGAGAGATGACTACAGGGTGATGTGTGAGAGACAGCAGGTATAACATGAGAGATGACTACAGGGTGAGGTGTGAGAGAGACAGCAGGTATAGCATGAGAGATGACTACAGGGTGAGGTGTGAGAGACAGCAGGTATAACATGAGAGATGACTACAGGGTGAGGTGTGAGAGACAGCAGGCATAACATGAGAGATGACTACAGGGTGAGGTGTGAGAGACAGCAGGTATAACATGAGAGATAACTACAGTATGAGGTGTGAGAGACAGCAGGTATAACATGAAAGATGACTACAGGGTGAGGTGTGAGAGAGACAGCAGGTATAACATGAGAGATAACTACAGGGTGATGTGTAAGAGACAGCAGGTATAACATGAGAGATGACTACAGGGTGATGTGTGAGAGACAGCAGGTATAACATGAGAGATAACTACAGGGTGAGGTGTGAGAGACAGCAGGTATAACATGAGAGATGACTACAGGGTGAGGTGTGAGAGACAGCAGGTATAACATGAGAGATGACTACAGGGTGAGATATGAGAGACAGCAGGTATAACATGAGAGATAACTACAGGTGAGATGTGAGAGACAGCAGGTATAACATGAGAGATGACTACAGGGTGATGTGTGAGAGACAGCAGGTATAACATGAGAGATGACTACAGGGTGAGGCGTGAGAGACAACAGGTATAACATGAGAGATGACTACAGGGTGATGTGTGAGAGACAGCAGGTATAACATGAGAGATAACTACAGGGTGAGATGTGAGAGACAGCAGGTATAACATGAGAGATAACTACAGGGTGAGATGTGAGAGACAGCAGGTATAGCATGAGAGATAACTACAGGTGAGGTGTGAGAGACAGCAGGTATAACATGAGAGATGACTACAGGTGAGATGTGAGAGACAGCAGGTATAACATGAGAGATGACTACAGGGTGAGGTGTGAGAGACAGCAGGTATAACATGAGAGATGAGTACAGGGTGAGATATGAGAGACAGCAGGTATAACATGAGAGATAACTACAGGTGAGATGTGAGAGACAGCAGGTATAACATGAGAGCTGACTACAGGGTGAGATGTGAGAGAGACAGCAGGTATAGCATGAGAGATGAATACAGGGTGAGGTGTGAGAGACAGCAGCTATAACATGAGAGATGACTACAGGGTGATGTGTGAGAGACAGCAGGTATAACATGAGAGATGACTACAGGGTGAGGTGTGAGAGACAGCAGGTATAACATGAGAGATGACTACAGGGTGAGGTGTGAGAGACAGCAGGTATAACATGAGAGATGACTACAGGGTGAGGTGTGAGAGACAGCAGGTATAACATGAGAGATAACTACAGGGTCAGGTGTGAGAGTCAGCAGGTATAACATGAGAGATGACTACAGGGTGAGGTGTGAGAGACAGCACGTATAACATGAGAGATAACTACAGGGTCAGGTGTGAGAGACAGCAGGTATAACATGAGAGATGACTACAGAGTGAGGTGTGAGAGACAGCAGGTATAACATGAAAGATGACTAAAGGGTGAGGTGTGAGAGACAGCAGGTATAACATGAGAGATGACTACAGGGTAAGGTGTGAGAGACAGCAGGTATAGCATGAGAGATGACTACAGGGTGAGGTGTGAGAGACAACAGGTATAGCATGAGAGATGACTACAGGGTGAGATGTGAGAGACAGCAAGTATAACATGAGAGATGACTACAGGGTGAGGTGTGAGAGACAGCAAGTATAACATGAGAGATGACTACAGGGTGATGTGTGTGAGAGACAGCAGGTATAACATGAGAGATGACTACAGGGTGAGGTGGGAGAGACAGCAGGTATAACATGAGAGATGACTACAGGGTGAGGTGTGTGAGAGACAGCAGGTATAACATGAGAGATGACTACAGGGTGAGGTGTGAGAGACAGCAGGTATAACATGAGAGATGACTACAGGGTGAGGTGTGAGAAACAGCAGGTATAACATGAGAGATGACTACAGGGTGATGTGTGAGAGACAGCAGGTATAACATGAGAGATGACTACAGGTGAGGTGAGAGAGACAGCAGGTATAACATGAGAGATGACTACAGGGTGATGTGTGAGAGACAGCAGGTATAACATGAGAGATGACTACAGGGTGATGTGTGAGACAGCAGGTATAACATGAAAGATGACTACAGGGTGATGTGTGAGAGACAGCAGGTATAACATGAGAGATGACTACAGGGTGATGTGTGAGACAGCAGGTATAACATGAGAGATGACTACAGGGTGATGTGTGAGAGACAGCGGGTATAACATGAGAGATAACTACAGGGTGAGGTGTAAGAGACAGCGGGTATAACATGAGAGATAACTACAGGGTGAGGTGTAAGAGACAGCAGGTATAACATGAGAGATGACTACAGGGTGAGGTGTAAGAGACAGCAGGTATAACATGAGAGATAACTACAGGGTGAGGTGTGAGAGACAGCAGGTATAGCATGAGAGATGACTACAGGTTTAGGTGTGAGACACAGCAGGTATAACATGAGAGATGACTACATGGTGATGTGTGAGAGACAGCTGGTATAACATGAGAGATGACTACAGGGTGAGGTGAGAGACAGCAGCTATAACATGAGAGATGACTACAGGGTGAGGTGTGAGAGACAGCAGGTATAACATGAGAGATGACTACAGGGTGAGGTGTGAGAGACAGCAGGTATAACATGAGAGATGACTACAGGGTGATGTGTGAGAGACAGCAGGTATAACATGAGAGATGACTACAGGGTGATGTGTGAGAGACAGCATGTATAACATGAGAGATGACTACAGGGTGAGGTGTGAGAGACAGCAGGTATAACATGAGAGATGACTACAGGGTGAGGTGTGAGAGACAGCAGGTATAACATGAGAGATAACTACAGTATGAGGTGTGAGAGACAGCAGGTATAACATGAGATCTGACTACAGGGTGAGATGTGAGAGACAGCAGCTATAACATGAGAGATGACTACAGGGTGAGGTGTGAGAGACAGCAGGTATAACATGAGAGATGACTACAGGGTGAGGTGTGAGAGAAAGCAGGTATAACATGAGAGATGACTACAGGGTGAGGTGTGAGAGAGACAGCAGGTATAGCATGAGAGATGACTACAGGGTGAGGTGTGAGAGACAGCAGGTATAACATGAGAGATGACTACAGGGTGAGGTGTGAGAGACAGCAGGTATAACATGAGAGATGACTACAGGTGAGGCGTGAGAGACAGCAGGTATAACATGAGAGATGACTACAGGGTGAGGTGTGAGAGACAGCAGGTATAACATGAGAGATAACTACAGGGTGAGGTGTGAGAGACAGCAGGTATAACATGAGAGATGACTACAGGGTGATGTGTGAGAGACAGCAGGTATAACATGAGAGATGACTACAGGGTGAGGTGTGAGAGAGACAGCAGGTATAGCATGAGAGATGACTACAGGGTGAGGTGTGAGAGACAGCAGGTATAACATGAGAGATGACTACAGGGTGAGGTGTGAGAGACAGCAGGTATAACATGAGAGATGACTACAGGGTGAGGTGTGAGAGACAGCAGGTATAACATGAGAGATAACTACAGTATGAGGTGTGAGAGACAGCAGGTATAACATGAAAGATGACTACAGGGTGAGGTGTGAGAGAGACAGCAGGTATAACATGAGAGATAACTACAGGGTGATGTGTAAGAGACAGCAGGTATAACATGAGAGATGACTACAGGGTGATGTGTGAGAGACAGCAGGTATAACATGAGAGATAACTACAGGGTGAGGTGTGAGAGACAGCAGGTATAACATGAGAGATGACTACAGGGTGAGGTGTGAGAGACAGCAGGTATAACATGAGAGATGACTACAGGGTGAGATATGAGAGACAGCAGGTATAACATGAGAGATAACTACAGGTGAGATGTGAGAGACAGCAGGTATAACATGAGAGATGACTACAGGGTGATGTGTGAGAGACAGCAGGTATAACATGAGAGATGACTACAGGGTGAGGCGTGAGAGACAACAGGTATAACATGAGAGATGACTACAGGGTGATGTGTGAGAGACAGCAGGTATAACATGAGAGATAACTACAGGGTGAGATGTGAGAGACAGCAGGTATAACATGAGAGATAACTACAGGGTGAGATGTGAGAGACAGCAGGTATAGCATGAGAGATAACTACAGGTGAGGTGTGAGAGACAGCAGGTATAACATGAGAGATGACTACAGGTGAGATGTGAGAGACAGCAGGTATAACATGAGAGATGACTACAGGGTGAGGTGTGAGAGACAGCAGGTATAACATGAGAGATGAGTACAGGGTGAGATATGAGAGACAGCAGGTATAACATGAGAGATAACTACAGGTGAGATGTGAGAGACAGCAGGTATAACATGAGAGCTGACTACAGGGTGAGATGTGAGAGAGACAGCAGGTATAGCATGAGAGATGAATACAGGGTGAGGTGTGAGAGACAGCAGCTATAACATGAGAGATGACTACAGGGTGATGTGTGAGAGACAGCAGGTATAACATGAGAGATGACTACAGGGTGAGGTGTGAGAGACAGCAGGTATAACATGAGAGATGACTACAGGGTGAGGTGTGAGAGACAGCAGGTATAACATGAGAGATGACTACAGGGTGAGGTGTGAGAGACAGCAGGTATAACATGAGAGATAACTACAGGGTCAGGTGTGAGAGTCAGCAGGTATAACATGAGAGATGACTACAGGGTGAGGTGTGAGAGACAGCACGTATAACATGAGAGATAACTACAGGGTCAGGTGTGAGAGACAGCAGGTATAACATGAGAGATGACTACAGAGTGAGGTGTGAGAGACAGCAGGTATAACATGAAAGATGACTAAAGGGTGAGGTGTGAGAGACAGCAGGTATAACATGAGAGATGACTACAGGGTAAGGTGTGAGAGACAGCAGGTATAGCATGAGAGATGACTACAGGGTGAGGTGTGAGAGACAACAGGTATAGCATGAGAGATGACTACAGGGTGAGATGTGAGAGACAGCAAGTATAACATGAGAGATGACTACAGGGTGAGGTGTGAGAGACAGCAAGTATAACATGAGAGATGACTACAGGGTGATGTGTGTGAGAGACAGCAGGTATAACATGAGAGATGACTACAGGGTGAGGTGGGAGAGACAGCAGGTATAACATGAGAGATGACTACAGGGTGAGGTGTGTGAGAGACAGCAGGTATAACATGAGAGATGACTACAGGGTGAGGTGTGAGAGACAGCAGGTATAACATGAGAGATGACTACAGGGTGAGGTGTGAGAAACAGCAGGTATAACATGAGAGATGACTACAGGGTGATGTGTGAGAGACAGCAGGTATAACATGAGAGATGACTACAGGTGAGGTGAGAGAGACAGCAGTATAACATGAGAGATGACTACAGGGTGATGTGTGAGAGACAGCAGGTATAACATGAGAGATGACTACAGGGTGATGTGTGAGACAGCAGGTATAACATGAAAGATGACTACAGGGTGATGTGTGAGAGACAGCAGGTATAACATGAGAGATGACTACAGGGTGATGTGTGAGACAGCAGGTATAACATGAGAGATGACTACAGGGTGATGTGTGAGAGACAGCGGGTATAACATGAGAGATAACTACAGGGTGAGGTGTAAGAGACAGCGGGTATAACATGAGAGATAACTACAGGGTGAGGTGTAAGAGACAGCAGGTATAACATGAGAGATGACTACAGGGTGAGGTGTAAGAGACAGCAGGTATAACATGAGAGATAACTACAGGGTGAGGTGTGAG
Organism: Bombina bombina; assembly: GCF_027579735.1. NCBI lineage: Eukaryota > Metazoa > Chordata > Amphibia > Anura > Bombinatoridae > Bombina > Bombina bombina. Next base: position 120,834 of record NW_026512248.1, read on the forward strand.
AGACAGCAGGTATAGCATGAGAGATGACTACAGGTTTAGGTGTGAGACACAGCAGGTATAACATGAGAGATGACTACATGGTGATGTGTGAGAGACAGCTGGTATAACATGAGAGATGACTACAGGGTGAGGTGAGAGACAGCAGCTATAACATGAGAGATGACTACAGGGTGAGGTGTGAGAGACAGCAGGTATAACATGAGAGATGACTACAGGGTGAGGTGTGAGAGACAGCAGGTATAACATGAGAGATGACTACAGGGTGATGTGTGAGAGACAGCAGGTATAACATGAGAGATGACTACAGGGTGATGTGTGAGAGACAGCATGTATAACATGAGAGATGACTACAGGGTGAGGTGTGAGAGACAGCAGGTATAACATGAGAGATGACTACAGGGTGAGGTGTGAGAGACAGCAGGTATAACATGAGAGATAACTACAGTATGAGGTGTGAGAGACAGCAGGTATAACATGAGATCTGACTACAGGGTGAGATGTGAGAGACAGCAGCTATAACATGAGAGATGACTACAGGGTGAGGTGTGAGAGACAGCAGGTATAACATGAGAGATGACTACAGGGTGAGGTGTGAGAGAAAGCAGGTATAACATGAGAGATGACTACAGGGTGAGGTGTGAGAGAGACAGCAGGTATAGCATGAGAGATGACTACAGGGTGAGGTGTGAGAGACAGCAGGTATAACATGAGAGATGACTACAGGGTGAGGTGTGAGAGACAGCAGGTATAACATGAGAGATGACTACAGGTGAGGCGTGAGAGACAGCAGGTATAACATGAGAGATGACTACAGGGTGAGGTGTGAGAGACAGCAGGTATAACATGAGAGATAACTACAGGGTGAGGTGTGAGAGACAGCAGGTATAACATGAGAGATGACTACAGGGTGAGGTGTGAGAGACAGCAGGTATAACATGAGAGATGACTACAGGGTGAGGTGTGAGAGAGACAGCAGGTATAGCATGAGAGATGACTACAGGGTGAGGTGTGAGAGACAGCAGGTATAACATGAGAGATGACTACAGGGTGAGGTGTGAGAGACAGCAGGCATAACATGAGAGATGACTACAGGGTGAGGTGTGAGAGACAGCAGGTATAACATGAGAGATAACTACAGTATGAGGTGTGAGAGACAGCAGGTATAACATGAAAGATGACTACAGGGTGAGGTGTGAGAGAGACAGCAGGTATAACATGAGAGATAACTACAGGGTGATGTGTAAGAGACAGCAGGTATAACATGAGAGATGACTACAGGGTGATGTGTGAGAGACAGCAGGTATAACATGAGAGATAACTACAGGGTGAGGTGTGAGAGACAGCAGGTATAACATGAGAGATGACTACAGGGTGAGGTGTGAGAGACAGCAGGTATAACATGAGAGATGACTACAGGGTGAGATATGAGAGACAGCAGGTATAACATGAGAGATAACTACAGGTGAGATGTGAGAGACAGCAGGTATAACATGAGAGATGACTACAGGGTGATGTGTGAGAGACAGCAGGTATAACATGAGAGATGACTACAGGGTGAGGCGTGAGAGACAACAGGTATAACATGAGAGATGACTACAGGGTGATGTGTGAGAGACAGCAGGTATAACATGAGAGATAACTACAGGGTGAGATGTGAGAGACAGCAGGTATAACATGAGAGATAACTACAGGGTGAGATGTGAGAGACAGCAGGTATAGCATGAGAGATAACTACAGGTGAGGTGTGAGAGACAGCAGGTATAACATGAGAGATGACTACAGGTGAGATGTGAGAGACAGCAGGTATAACATGAGAGATGACTACAGGGTGAGGTGTGAGAGACAGCAGGTATAACATGAGAGATGAGTACAGGGTGAGATATGAGAGACAGCAGGTATAACATGAGAGATAACTACAGGTGAGATGTGAGAGACAGCAGGTATAACATGAGAGCTGACTACAGGGTGAGATGTGAGAGAGACAGCAGGTATAGCATGAGAGATGAATACAGGGTGAGGTGTGAGAGACAGCAGCTATAACATGAGAGATGACTACAGGGTGATGTGTGAGAGACAGCAGGTATAACATGAGAGATGACTACAGGGTGAGGTGTGAGAGACAGCAGGTATAACATGAGAGATAACTACAGGGTGAGGTGTGAGAGACAGCAGGTATAACATGAGAGATGACTACAGGGTGAGGTGTGAGAGACAGCA